>NC_080422.1:39779681-40084543 GCF_029873635.1 Malania oleifera | reverse complement strand
GCTTGACTTTTCTTTTTCGATTTGTTTACCAAGCTGTCGTCTCTTAACTAAGAGTTTCTTAAGTTTCCCTGTGAAAAATGTTATATCATCCTCACTATTTTCATCGTCTTCTAATATGTCTTTGTGAGTAGTACTAGAAGATTTTAAGGCAATACCTATTTCTTTCTTAGGCTTCTCTAGATATTTTGCTTCTTCAATAGTTATTGATGACTTGGGTAAAGATTGGAGAACTTTTTGTACATACTCTTCCATTGAATAAGTTCTACCAAGTGTTTTTAAGTTGTTTATGATATGTGTGAACCGAGTGATCCTGTATGTGATTGTTTCACCTTCATTCATCTTGAACATCTCATATTATTTAACTAGCATGCATATTTTCGAATGTTTAACTTGAGATGTACCTTCATGTGTTTTGAAGCTTATCCCATATTTCTTTTGCGTTTTCACATTCTCAAATACGATTATATTCATCATCACTCAAGGCACAATAAAGACAATGTTTTACTTTAAAATTGAGCTATACTAACCTCTTTTCGCTCATTGATAGCTCCGTTTTTGTCTTTGAAATATTTTCATTCTTGTCATTTTTCTTCGTGAAGGAGAAGTCTTCATTTGAGATGATCTCCCACATCTAGATCGTATGATTGAATGAAGACGGTCATAATATTTTTCCATGAAGAATAATTTGTGCCTTTGAACCTTGGTGATTCATACATGGATTGTCCTTAAGAAAAATAAGTGTTCACCATATACACCATTAATCTTTCTACTCTAGAAGTTACTCCAAAAAATTAAGTGCCTTGCGCCCTAGAGTCGAGTCTAGAGGGGGGTGAATAGACTCTTTTGTGTATTTTTGCTTTTCTCTACAAAATATAAAATCTTGGTAAGATACAAACAATTATATCACAATATATATAATCTAAATCATGCACAAAATATAAATTAAAGAGTATAGGGGAGAAAATCCCAACAAACAATATTAACATGGTTCAGCCCCTTGCCTACGTCCATGCCTTGAGACACACTCAAGGATTCTCAATCCACTATACAATCTCCTTCAAGGACGGAGAAGCCTTTACACAAGGGAACAAATCCCTTCATGCTCACACAGAGCCTTCAAACAAGGTTCACAAAGAACCCTTAAAAACTTGGTTCACTAAGAATCCTTTACGACTCGGTTCACCAAGAACCCTTTACAACTTGAAGATGAATATGATTTACAAAAACAATGCTCCTTGAATGAGCTGACATTTGATACAATAAAAACCTCACATTAATTTCTCAAAGTAATGAATAACAACAAGATTAGAGAGCAAGAGAAATATTGAGCACAAAGATGACGAACTAAGATGTAGTGTGCTTGGAAATGATCTTCACTAATATGTAAATTACTAAATCAATGTTTGAACAATTTTTTGGCCTTGTATCTATAGGTCATTTGGATTACTAGCTGTTATATGGCCGTTGGGCTTAGAAAATAACATAATACTTTGAAAACTAGCCATTTATAGCCGTTGGGTTTGGAATCCTGATGCAAATCACTAACAAATTCACAAAACCCTGGATGGTTTCCCCCAAACTATGGAAGGATTGCTCAAACCATTGATGGTTTCATCCAAGCCAAATTTCATTTAACTCTCTTCCTAAAACCATTGACGGATTCACAAAATCGTGGATGGTTTCCCCAAAACGATCGATGGCTTGCTCAAACCATGGACGGTTTCATCCCGACCAAATTCCATTTAAGTCTTTGCTTGAAACCGCCAAAGCACCATGGTCAAAATGTCGACGATTTGCCCTGTTTATTCACAAACTTGATATTTAGGTGCTTAATCATGATTTTAACCTAACCGGGACCAAGTCTATAAAAGTTTACATCACTAAGATCATTTAAAACTTGTCCCATATTAAAATTTATTTGAGTATAGGATATTTTCATAAAATTCTTTGTTTTATCTTTGAAAACTCATTAGTATTAAACTTATGATTTAGTGATATCCTATGTACTCTTATGAACTAGTATGCACATGCAATTTGCTCAACTCTTACTCAATAAACATGCGTGAATCAATACTGCAAGAGTTATAATAGTTCCTACCTCAAACACTCCCCATTACATTATGACTTTACATTTGCTTTATTGGATGTGCTTGAGTTTTTCCAAGTGAGTGTTCACTTTGATCTTTCCTACTTGAATGTCCACTCGATCTTTACCTATGAGAATATTTTCTTGATTTTGCTCTTAAACCCGTTTTTGTAGAGTTCGTCACTTATACATGTCACAACTTAGTATGCTTAGTTTAACTTAAAATCACTAATGGGTTGTTATCATCAAAATACAACAATTAAGATCATCTAACCACTTAGGCTAACACTATCTAATCATAAGTGAATAAAAAAATGACAAAATTATGATTTTATTTATTTTTTCATGTATACTTAACTTTGGACTAATGGTCAGCTGGGGAATAATTTATTTTGTCACTAAATTTAAGTCTTAAGAATTTTTTGGTAGTTTTTCAAAAACACGAGAGGTGGAGTGTCATTTTCAAAAAACTCAGTGGGTGTTGCTAGATTTTACCCTATATATATATATATATATATATATATATATATATATATATATATATATATATGTTTTTTTTTTTTTCGATTTGATTTCCTAAAATCAAGCGATAAACATGCCTTACTAATGGAGAGACATCCTAATATGAAATCCTATAATGTAGGGGGAGATGCATGGTCACATTATCAATAATATTAATATTTATTACCATTTATCATTTTTGTGTTTGTAATTAACTTTTATTACTTCAATTTGCATGAAATCCTTCTAACATTCTCGATCGAGTTTCAAAATTTTACTAAATATTTTTACTCATTTTTTATTCGAGTTGCACAACTCAATGCGTGTGTGTGTGTGTGTGTGTGTGTGTTTTTTTTTGGGTCATTTCTTATTGTGCTCTTAGGTAGAATTTTTCTTAATTATTACTTTTGGTTGTTATTAATATTACTTATTTGCTTGTTAGTGCCATCATGGTTATTAATATTTTTATTTTTATTATTCTTACAAATAATATAGTTATTACTTATTTTTATCATTTTTTCTTTATTCCCAAGCATACCTAATACTCCCAAAGTGGTCTTAAATATCTAACTATTTTTTGTAATATATTTTTATTTTTCAATTGTCATTCCATTGTTTTTGTCATATATTTATCTTCTTATTGCTAAGTCTTACATTTAATTTGTTCTCTTTATTTTATTTATTTTTATTTTTTAGAACTCAATTTGCGAATTAGGGTCTAAGATGCGTGCTGACATTATTTTTTAAATTTTATTTTGCATAGTTAAATTATATATTTTACTAACTGTTTTACTTTCAGAATTGTTTATTTCATTACAATGTTCTTGTTTGCTTTCGTAATTTTTAGTTCAATCAACAAATATGTGTGATTGGAAAGTTTTAAATTAGTAATTACCTTTATAATTTATAAGATGTGTTATTTCTTTGCATTAATGGTTTCCATTGCATAGGCGAGGTGGTATGAAGCTGTTGAAATGAGAGTGAATGCTTGCAAAACAAAGGGGAGGATGACATGCGAAAGGGAGAATCCAAGTCAATAGAGAAGTACAAATTGCGAGTTTACACAACATTTGATTGTCTTTGTTTTTAATCACATTAGAACAAATTTCCATTATAAACACTATTTGATGTAAAAAAAAAAATGCACTTCATTATTATTATTTTTTTCCCTTTTTCTCTAACAAAATCCATAAAAAAAAAAAAAAGAAAAAAGATTACTTGGTTATACTAATTTTGTTTAGTACAAGGATTATAAGTACTTGCATGGAATAAAATAGAATAAACACATCACTTAAAAGCATGTTTTTCATTTAAACTTTATTCAACTCCATCACTATCCTTCCCATCTCATGAGCTGTGAAATTGAAGCTTGTCTAACCCTCAGCGCACTCGTGTGCGCACAAGCACATACACAGCAAAAATGAAAAAGAAAAAAGAAAAAAGCATTATCCAATTAGTAAACTGAAGATAAGTAGTACTCAGAAGAAGTGAACAATGCCATTCTGAGAGAGAGGCATGTATGTATACACTTTCGAAGTGGCAAATTAAGGAATAATGGAGCAGTTGCAGTTGCACCTCCATGCACTAGAAAAGGTAGGAGCTCAATAACCAGTCTGGCTCAAAAAGAAGAAGAAGAAGAAGAAGAAGAGAATGGTCATCCAACCCAAGCGTTTTGCATGCCCTCATTTCTAATAACTCGTTTTTCTAATAGACAAAAAGGTTCAAATACACTAATCAAAGAATGGTACAGATCTGGACTCAGAATCAATAATGCATTTCACATTTACAGAGAATTAAAAGAATACCTAACCCCGTATGGTACAAACAACCAGAGTCATCTGCTTAAAAAAAAAAAAAATGATTGGAGATTTGACAGCCCCGCATCCCACATCTCCTAAAAAAAACAGAGAAAAAGAAAGAAAGAGCCAGGCTATGAATACATGAATTTGCAAGAATATCCACGATGAATATTCTTTTTGTCATCTAATTTACAAGGTGAAAATAATTGTCCATTAGGAACTCCCGTGCGATCTAACAGATGAAATTGATTGTGCTGAGACAGAAGCAGTCGGGCTACTGACATCTCGATCACCATTGATGGCTTTGGGTTTTCCACTCAATCTCTCCATTGCATCATGACATATCTCAGTAATCCAGTCATCTTCCTGTATTACACTGCAAACAAAGTGGGATGTCATAATTCAAGCTAAAATACTACACCATGACAGGGTAGCCCATATCATCCCATCCCAAGAATTGAACGCAAGCGATCCAACATAAATGTCTCGTGATCAAGCCATTGCTATTTCCCACCAAACAAAGCTGAAGGCAGGAAAAAGGAAAAAGGAAGAAGGCCAAATGTTGCATATGGGTAGTAGACAAAGCACAAGATTTCACCTGTTCACTTGGTATCATCAGGATTCAACCTGTTCACTTGACCATTTATTAATTCAATTCATTTCATTCTAGACTAGGATTCTAACTAGCCTACAAATGGTGCCTTCAATGGTGATTCAAACAAGGAAAAAATCAGAATCTGCTCACTAATGATTGAGCAGAGTTTCAGGAGAAAATTACTGAACAATTTCTGTATACAGGCAGTGTCTTATTTCAGTCAAGGTGGGAGTTCAGCCATATATTGTGCCATTGGAACATCAAACGGCAGTGGAAAGTCAGAAATCACCATGGATTCATTCTGGATAAAAGGGTCATGCTAGAAAGCACAACAAGGGCATTTGTTGACAATTTTATTTTGTACTCTCCATTCAATGTGGGAACTCACTAAATTCAAGGTTAACGACTGCATCATAGATAAGATATGTTTTAAATGATGCCTTCAAAAAATATGGCAATGTTAAAATACAGAAATGTCAAAGTCTTAAGAGAAAGCACAAAACTCAATTATGGCAATATAAATGCATTTATATAGGACAAGAGGCATTAATATGCAATAAGTCTAAAATACATATTCACCACCCTGCAAACAAGTGATTTTTTGTTTTTGGAAGGGGGAGGGGGGTGTATTATTCAACATTTCTAACCTCTTATAGAAAGACATGTCCATTATAAAGGGCACATGCTGCATGAGCAAGCATAAATTCATCATTAAGTGTTGATTCAACAAAATTCAATCATCAATTAGAAAGAATACTATCACAATCTAACATTAAGTGTTAGGGATGTCTTGGGCAGCATTAGGATGGAAACTTGACAGGTGCCTTTTATAGAGCAAAATTGCAAGGCCCAATGGAATCATCAAAGTTGATCTGAGACCTTTACACTTGGTACCAAAGCCACCTAGGGAGTACTATGTGAGTGGATCTTACACAAAGGTGTGGGCTACTCTGAAAAGGTTGTCAGACAACCATTGCCATAGGTAGGCCTAGTTAAAAAAACACATCCCTATCATGATAAGACTAAAAACCACACAAACTATTGCCCGCAAATGAATAAGGTGATCATCATAACTGAGCCAAAGAGCTATAATACTTGCAGCCATTTCGCTTAGAAGGTTAACATATGCATGCACAAATTCACATGTGCAGACAAGCATAGAAAAAGAGAGAGAGATGATAGCATTAGGGACTTTCCTCAATGGGAATCAATTCAAATTTGATTTCCAATTTTAGTAGCTTGACACAAGAAAAGAAAACAAGAGACAACAGGGTAATGACCATATGTTTGAAGAAAATCAATTCAAATCTTATTTCCAATTTCAGTAGCTTGGCACAAGGAAAAATGAAGAAGAGCAAGAATGATTTATGTTCCCTTATTATTATTATTGTTATTTTTTGTTATTATTATTTTATAGTAGTAATTATTATTGAAATTGTAATTATTATTAGTTGTTATTATTATTTTGTTATTTTGTAATAATTATTGTTTTTAAACTAGTAATAGTTATTATTTTCATTTTTTTATTATAACTGTCCTTGTTATTATTATAGTAACAGTAATAAATGTTATTATTAATTGTTATTAATGTTATTGTAATTTATTAGTTGGTATTTTTTATAATAATAATAAAAATTAATATTATTATTTGTTATTGTTTTATTATTATTTTATTATTATCTTCATAATAGTGGTTATTATTAATGTAATTAATTTTTTATTATTGTCATTTTTTATCCTTAAAAATAATTGTTATTATTTTTTTGCCTTTATTTATTATTTTTGTTCTTGTTGACGTTATTAATAACAACAAAACCAAACCTTAAGTCCCACTAGGTGAGGTCGGCTACAAGAATCCTTTTCCACCAATTTATGCGATCATAGACAATTTCTTCGACAAATTCAAGGCTATTAAATCCTTACTCACTATCTCATTCCAAGTTATTTTAGGTCTACCCCTACCCTTTCTACTAGCCCTCACCATACCTAACTCACTCTTCGTCATTGACGCACAATGTGGTCCACGTTGCAAATGCCCAAACCATCTAAATCGCCCCTTATTTTATCTTCTACAAGAGCTATGCCTTACTTAGCACGCATATGCTCATTTTTTCGCTTATCTTTCAATGTTATACCATACATCCATCTAAGCACTCTCATCTCGGTAACTTTTACTTTTTAGATATGTTGTTTCTTAGTTGCCCAACATTTTGATCTATATTATAGCTGGTCTTATAGCCGTCCTATAAAACTTTCATTTTAATTTTAAAGGCATTCTACGATCACAAAGCACACTTGAAGCACTTCTCCATTTTACCCAACCTGTTTTAAATCTATACATTACATCTTTTTCAATTTATCCTTTAACTTGCATAACATATCCAAGGTATCAAAATCTGTAAGTGTTATTTATTTCTACATCATCAAGTTTAACTTTGTCTCCAATATTCTTCCTACTATTAATGGAATTACAATTCATATATTTTGTCTTAAAGCTTCTCTCCATAATTAAACTTAGCCTCTACTCCACCCTTAATTTCATCAATCAATACAATATCATCTGCAAACAACATACATCATTTTAAATACTCTTAGTCAGTTGATCCATCACCAAAGCAAAAAGATAAGGGCTCAAAGTAGATCCTTGATGTGCACCTATTGTGATTGAAAATTCTCTAGTTTCTTCACCAATAGTCCATACACTAGTCACTACTTCATCGTATATATCCTTAATGACATCAGTATACCTACTACATACACCTTTTTTTTTTTTCTAAAACCCACCATAGAACTTCCCTAGGTACAATATTATACTTTTTCTCTAAATCAATAAATGCTATATGCAAATCCCTATTTTTTTTTCCCCTAAATTTTTCCATTAATCTTCTTAAAAGATATATAGCTTCTCTAGTAGATTTGCCATACATAAAACCAAATTGATTTTCTAAAACCTTTGTTTCTAGCCTTAACCTTTGTTCAACTACCTTTTCTCATAGTTTCATCATATGACTCATAAGTTTAATTACATGATAGTTATTATAATTTTGAATATCTCTTTTATTTTTGTATATAGGTATTAAAGTGGTTTTCCTCCATTCATCTGAAATTCTTTTAGTTTTTACAATTGTGTAAAATAAATTAGTTAACTATATAATTTCATTATTACCTAAGCATTCCCAAACCTCAATTGGGATGTTATCTGGTCCTATAACTTTTCCATTTTTTATCTTCTTTATTGCAAATTTAACTTCGCTAACTCTAATCTTGCGAATAAATCTCATATTTTTAGTCTTTTCCTCATTTGTCAATTCTAAGTTTAAATTTTCTATTTGGTTTTCACTAAACAACTTACTAAAGTAACCTTGTCATCTTTCTTTTATCTCTTCTTCCTTAACTAAGACAATATCATCTTCACTTTTTATGCATTTTACATCACCTAAGTCCTTACTTTTTCTTTCTCTAGCTCTAGCAAGTTTAAATATATTTTTTTCCTGTATTTTTGCATATAATCTATCATACAAATTATTAAATGATCTATGTTTAGCTTCACTAACGGCCCTTTTGGCATCTTTTCTCACCTCTTTGCACTTTCCAAAGTTATCCATGTTTCTACATTTTTGCCATATTTATATATATATTTTTTTGTCTTAAAAGCTTTTTGAACATTTTGATCCTACCACCAATTTTCTTTACTATTCAAGAATATTCCTCTTAACTCATCTAAAATCTCTTTTATTGTTTTTTTTTTTTTAATAGAGCTAGCCATCCTACTCCAAAGAATGTTTGTTTTTACACTATCTTTTATAGTCCAATCATCATCTTTGATCATTTTATCTTTAAATTTTATTATATTTTCTCCCTTTAGGCTCCACCATCTATTTCTCTTACACTAATTTATTTTATCCTTTCTCTTCCATTTTTAATACATATATCTAAAACTCTATGTTGTGTGGTTAAACTTTCACCTAGGATAACTTTACAATCATTTCATAATAAACGATCTACCCTCGTAGTTAAGAAAAAATCTATTTGACAAGGTTATTAAGTGTTCTCTCTTCTTAAAACAAGTATTCATTGTAATAAAATCGTATGACATAACGAAATTTAAGATCATCTCTTCAAACTCAATTTTGTCTTCATACTCATATTCTCCATGTATCATCTCATAACCTTTATTATCCTTTCCAATGTGTCCATTAGATCTGCTCCTATGAATATTTTCTCAGTTCCTAATATTGCCTTGTATAATACTATTCATATTTTCCCAAAATTGTCTCTTAAAATTTTCTAATAAGCCTACTTGAGCAGCTTAAGCACTAACGATATTTATTATTTTTTGGCCTAAGACCATCTTGACTTTTATAATTCCATCCCCTACTCTCTTTACATCTACAACACTATTTTTTAAGTTTTTGTATACAATAATTCCTACCACATTCTTATGTTCTTTTTTTTTTTTTTCCCCCGTGTACCAAAGTTTAAATTCTGATTTATCAATTTCTCTAACTTTCTCCCCCACCCACTAAGTTTCTTGAAGGCAAATTATATTAATTTTTCTTCTAATTATTGTGTCCACAATTTCCATATTTTTACCCGTAAGTGTCCGTCTATTCCAAGTTGCTAATATAATCCTAGTCTCCTGAACTAACTGGCATAAGACTGGCCAGTGCATCCCCATGGGCTATGAATGGCTAAGCAATAATAGGACTAGATTGCCATTTGTTTTTCCAGTTTTTGTTTGTGTTCTTTCCCTTAAGGGCTAATGCACATATCTTTCTACATTGTAAGGTGGCCAGACTACTATAGGGTACCTTTTTTTTTTTTTTAATGAAAAAAATTCACATACAAAAATTTTAAAAAAATAATTCAAAAGAACCTCTTGTACTTAGCTGAAAGCAAATACAGAAGTACTGTGCCAATCCTGTTGGAGGTTAGACAACCAAATCACCAAAAGAATGTGACGAAGAAGTCAAAAAATCTACTCTACACCAGAGCAAGAATAAAGTAGTTTTAGCCTTATACATTTTTGCATTTCTCAGAGTCCAGAGTCCAAAGAGGAGAATAAACCACACTTTTCAATAAGGCCACCCCCTTCTGCTCTTTCCAAAACCCCAACACCAACAGGATTTCAAACAAACTTGGTGAAGCTAGCCACATTTCACCAAAAATAGAGAACAGAGTCCATCACTGTCATGCCATCCGACAATGAATAAAGAGATCCGCATAGGTTTCATTAGTCTCTAAGCCCATCACACATATATGGACTGATGGCTATATAGGGCCTCCTCACCTGCAACAAGCCATTTGTATTAATCCTATTAAATGTTAAAGTGCAAATGAACATCGTGATCTTGAACAGAACCTAAGCCTTCCAAATGGCATTATTCTAAGGAAAAGAAAAAGTCCGAAAGTTTCAATGAAGAAAAAAAGATATTGACTAAAAGAACTGAGGGTCCCTAGCCAGACCTGAGAATCACTTCCCAAATGAGAGAAAAAGGATTCCCAAACATTCAAGAAAGTGATGAGCTCATCAACCTTTCTTTCCTAAAGATTCCTAAGAAAATGAAAATCTCAAGTAAAAGTGTCCCCAGCAAAGAATAAAAAAAATAAAAAGTACTTGAGCATTGTGAAAGGAAGAAAATATGAGAAGACACAGCACCAAGGCCTCCAATAAAACTTTTGTCAAAGTAACTTTCCCGCCCAAAGATTTTCCCAAAACCGAATCAAATTACCATTACCATTTTGAAGCGAGTGAGAGGAAAGAACAACTGGGTCATCTAGGAGCCGAAAATGTGGATGACTTCATGTCAGTGCAATTTTAGGGTTTTGGGAGTGGCAAAGGAGGGAGGATTTTGTGGAATTGTGTGGAATATACCATTCTTTGGACTCGGGCTTGAGAGGAGGAATATGAGGGTTTTTAATGATAAACATCTTCCCATGTGTTAAGAGATAGGGTTGCTTTCCTTTATTTTTATTTTTTTGTTGTGGGGGGGGGGGGGGTGTTTTGGGAATACATGCTTCTGGAATTTCTTGGGGGAGCTCTTTGTCTGATCTCCAAAGGTATTGGAAGCAGTATTATAATTGCTTTGAGCTTTTCATTGGGAGGATGTCATGTTCCACAAAGTTTGTACTTGTTGCTCTCTCATTAATGAATTATTCTTTTCTAAAAATTCCAGCCCCATTTCTTCCCAGTCATGTAATTCTAAAATCTTAAATACTGTCCGCATATTTTACCAACACATTTCTCTATTTTAACTCCAAACCCCTGCCATTGGTCTTACACATTTTCTCTGATACTTCACCAGTACCAGTAAAAATTCCTAAAGTTGCCTAGCATCAAATTTGCTCATCAGCTGATGGGCTTAAAACTGATACATCTATGTCATGCCCTGTATTCATCAACAAAAAGGGAGGAAAAAATTTAACCAGAAACAATTTTAAAAATTAAATAAAAAAAAAAAAAAAAAATACATAATTCAGAAAACGCAAACTTTAATTCTTGACTTCATCAAAGTTGAAGGCTCTTGAGGTTTTTCCGTAATTGAGTACAATTAAGGGAGATAAATTTCTCTATTTATCTAGTTCATTCAAACTTGACCCCACATATACAATTAGTATAAATTTTAGGGTTAAACCATGCATGTGTTAATTAAATAGTCACATCCCTTTGAGCAATAACCTATTTTTCATTTTAGTTTAGGAAGGAAATTTAGCAGGATTGACAATTAATTATATGCTTGAAATTTAAAACTGGGAGGGTTTAGAGAGCAGACAATCCATAAAACAAGACAAAAAATAAAATAATAAAAAAGAACAGTCGGTGGTGACTGATAGCCAAAAGAAAGCATACCTATATGGATCCATCCCTGTGGAAGCAAATGCAGCCATGGCTTTGGATATTATCTCATTGACAACTCGATGCAGGTTCCGAGACAAGTAACGGCCTTGGGATGCAAAGCAAATAACAAATTTCATATCCAAGTAGAACTGCAAGATATTCAAAAAATAATATCTCACAAAGTCAGTATTTACAGAGCTACATACAAAAAGGAAAAAAAAAAAAATACAAATAACTAGACATTAAATTCATGCACCTGCTGAAGACCAAGAGGACCTAAAGCCTTTGGTCCTTCTTCAATGTCATCCCAAAAGCTTTGGTCTTCCGAAAGCCACAAGATCACAGTTTCTGTGAGCCTCATCAATAGCAATGTAGCAAATCTTTCCCTGCCTACAAACATATCAGCTGCTATACCAGCCATCCGATTGAGTTTCATAAAAAGTTCCTGAATGGCAACAAAACAATTTAATAATAAGAACTTAATATTGAAAGCAATCCACAATCAGGAATAAAACACATGAAAATTTTCAAATCAAACAAAATTTGTCGCAAAAATTTAATGATAGATAAATCAAAATGTATGGTCTTCATTACTCAAATTCAGTCATCACTATTCACGAGCCTTTCCACCAGCCATAGTTTGATAAATGACGTGTCCATGATATAAAAGTAAGCTCCAACACATTGAAGAAAACAATAGAACATAAATATTGAACAAGAAAGAAAATTTCAAGGCAACATTTATGTTCATATACTGCAAAATAAGAAGCAAATATTGTAGGATTAAATAGGAAATAATCAATTTTTCACTCTGCAGTTTCTTATTATCTTATAAAAGAGAATGAGGCTATTGTGTTCATTTAGAAGGATTAAGTTATCAAGAAGAAAACGTTGTAAACTTAGCCTTGAGGAATGATGGTTAGACTAACACAATACAAATTACAAATCAACTACTATCGCATGTCTTCAGCAGTTTTGCTCCACATGGAACATTTTTACTTGGCTATGGAATCCTAGGCAATAGATAGACATTCAAAGAAAATGTTACCAAAGTATCCTTTATTTATTAATACCTGGAATATTGGAGATGGAAACCATTCTAGTTCATCCAAATTTCCATCCATGTTTATGTACATGTCTGCAGTAAGATGACTATCACCATCCTCAGTGAAAATGAGATCAAGAGCATGTTGTCGACAAAAACTATCTTTTAATCTGTCAACTGAGCTTACAAGCCGCCTCTTCCATTCTCTTTGCTCAGGATGGCGATTTTGCCTGTCTGTCTGTCTTCTACGTGGCTCATCCTTGTAACTAGCCTGATTAGGGGGGACAAGCTTCATGGCTGCACGTGGGAGTAATTCATCTGCTAATAATGATGCATTTGCTAGTAATGCAATCTGCTGATCTTCAGTCTCAGCAATTCGCACAATTTTATTTCCAGAACCCTCAAAGTTAGCTTCTTCTTCCATAGAACCTGGTAACGCTTTTATGAGCATATTCACATATGAATTGAATACCTGGAACAATCCTTCCAGCGTTTGACCTCCCAACTGCATACTCAGAAGTGGTCCTACATCCTCAAAGAAATCCTACAAGACAGTTAATATGCAAAAACAAAATGTATCAGAGGGAAAAAAAATCAACAGAATGGAACAGAAACAAATCAGAGCAATTTCAATTGAGCAAGAATTTGCAATCCATTAAAAAAAAAAAGCTTCAATAAAATAAAAAACACAATCAAAGACATGAGAATATTGGCAGTAACCTAATTCTTAATACAAAAACATTAAAGGAGAATTTATCCTCTGGAAAAATAAAAATTCATTAAGTTAGCAAGAGTACAGCACAGGTCAACAGAAAAAAAAAATGCAGCTGCACAATCCAGCCATTTCAGTAGAACTTTGACTCTGATTTCAATGTTGATTTCAAGAAGGAAGAGAGAAATTGACAAAAGGAAATAAAAATGTACAAACTTTTTTTGATACTTTAGGAAATGCTAGTAAGCAACTAAGTATATTAAAGGTCATTGATTAACACAAATGAAATTCATAATCAATCAAATATCAATTTCATATTCAAATAAAATTAGATACAAATGGTCCCATAAAAGGTTGTAATTAGTCTATAAGCTTGATATTGCATAAAAGTATTCAAGAGGCTTAAACCTACCATTCAATCTTCATAGGGATGAAATGAAATCTGTATAGAATAAGCTAACAAATATAGTTTATTTAAATAAATATGGATACTTTCTTTTTTTTGGATAGAAGAAATAAACATAGATGCTAATTATCCATATCTATACTATATAAAGTAAGAATATTATAAAACATTATTGGATAAAAATTACCCTTAACCACATTTGTAAGAAAATATCTTACTAAGGGGTCTAATGGTCCTCAAGCTTCATACATTCTGCATCCAACTGTGAGAAAATATAAGTACTTCAATCCTGATTAAACTCATTCCTGTCCCTAATACTCAATTTTAATTAGATTCTTCCACCAAAGGGATTTTCATGCCAAATTTTCATTCGTTAATACTTATATTTTACCAGTAAGAAATTTAAATTCCATAAAGGGTTGAAATTTTATATATCACAATTAATCATCAAACTTCAACCAATAGTGATCTGCAGTTAGTTACCGAATTTCATCTAATCCACATCCCACTAATGAGATAATAAAGGCAATTAACCCCAAACTATTATGAAATAATACTTGATCATTGGCCAATTTAATTCATTGCAATAAAAAGATTCAGTAGATTTGCTTTTTTCTCTTTATGGTCTCAAACAAGCTCCGAGGGCCAAGTTTGATAAATTCCGCACCACTTTATTACAATTTTCATTCAAGCAGAGCAAGTATGACACTTCATTGTTTCTTCGGAAATCAGACATGAGTTTGTCGTTCTTTTGGTTCATGTTGATGATATTGTGATTACTGGTTCCGATTCGGCTTTACTTGCTCAGCTCAAGACTCATCTCTTAAGAGTCCTTTCATATGAAAGATCTTGGGTCTCTCACATATTTTCTTGGTCTTGAGGTGAATTGTAGTCCCTCAAGTACTTCACTCAATCAACATAAGTATGCTAGTGACTTGGTGGCCGTAGCTGGCCTTCAGAAGGGTACTTCTGTTCATACTCCCATGGAATTAAATGTCAAGCTTCGCAAAGAGCAGGGTGACTTACTTGCTAATCCAAGTTTATACCGGAAGTTGGTGGGTACTCTTGTCTATCTCACCATTACTAAACCAGACATTTCTTTTGCTGTACAGCAAGTCGGCCAGTTTTTTTAGACTCCTTGTCATCTTCATTTGGCTGCTGTCCATAGGATCATACGCTATGTTCAGGGCACTTCTAGCCATGGTTTATTCTTCCCAGTAGGCAATTCTACTCGCCTTGCTGCTTATAGCGATGTTGATTGGGCTGGTTGTGCGGATACACGTCGCTCCATCACTGGTTGGTGTGTGTTCTTAGGTGATGCATTGATCTCTTAGAAGAGTAAGAAGCAAGACAGCGTTTCTAAGTCATTGAAGGAATCTGAATACCGCGCGATGTCTCTTGCTTGTTCTGAAATTATTTGGCTTCAAGGCTTGCTTGTTGAGCTAGATTTTTTTGAGACCGATACTACACCTCTACATGCCAATAATACGAGTGCTATCCAAATCACGCCAATCTTGTCTATCATGAGCGCACAAAGCATATTGACGTTGATTGTCACTCTATTCGTGAAGCATTTGAAGCTCGTGTTATCACTCTTCCACACAATTCCACTAAATTACAAATTGCAGATATCTTCACCAAGGCTCTCACTCGTCATTGGCATTGCTTCCTAAGTAGCAAATTGATATGCTTGTTGATCAACCCACATCAATTTGAGGGGGGGTGTCAATGGAACAGCAAACAGTAAAGCATAAGATTTCTTTCCTTACTTCGACCCACATTTATTTCCTTATATTTCAATTCATTATTTTGTATGGATAGCATATATTTATTTTACATGTATAGGGCTTGACAGATCATAGTTTACTTGTATAGGGCTAGAATACCTTATTTACTTTCCATGTATAGCATTCTTGTAAAGTCTATATATAATATACAAAACTCAAGGCCAATTCATTAGGCCATTCACAAAATATTTGACAGTCCAACCATTATGCTCAAGTCCATATTTAGAAACAATAATGTCCACGAAAAGTAAGGGTATTATGATCATTAGAATGTACTTTATATATATTATAGATAGAGGGAGAGACATGTTATTAGAGCAAGATCCAACCTAAACCCTACCACCACCGCCACTGCCACCAAACCCTAAACCTATCCATCCTATGCAAATCAGGCAATATATGAGGATCAACCATACTCCTACAGCCTAGAGACCAGTCCAAGGATTGCAAGAAAACTCAGTTGTTGCCTGAAAATATCCTGGCCCGCCCATACCATTCTCAGAACCATTAAAACCCTTTCATATTTCACAAAACCAACCATATAGTCAACAATTGGGGCATTCGAATCTGTAATTCTACAAAATCCCATTGCCAAAACCCTTCCATGCGCCCCCACGTGCCAGCCAACTCTTCACAGTCCCCACCCTACGCACCAGTGCATGAGAGACTTCCCGCCCAGTTTTTGCTGCATTTTTTCTGCAGAATTTCTTGATTACTTCCATAGACCATAACATCAAGCTGTTTGGCATGTTTTTCATTCCAAATTTTCAACCTTTTTCAACCATGTACTCATGGAAATCTGGTGGGTGTTGTTTGGTATTAGTGAAGGCCGTTGTTGAGTTGGAGCAGTAGCAACGTTCATATGTTGATTTTGTGGTGCTGTGGCAGTGTTATAATAGTTTGTTGGTGGCTTTCCACGATTGTCTGTGGTTGACCATCAGACCGTGTTTGTGGTTGTTCCAGTTAGTCCAATTGTTCCCCATGTTTGACAGTTATCTAGTTTGTAATTATCAACATTGAGTCTATGAATCCCAAAAATGTGTTTCCTTCATCACTGCCACAGATAACAATCAATAAGTCAGATGGAAAGAATTATGTTCAGTGGTCCAATTTTTAGGTCTATTTAACAAAGTAAAGTCTGACCACTTGTTCCAATCTGGACCATCTAATGAGAAGAGAAAAGAAGTGAGGATTTAGGAAGATGCTTTGATTGTTTCCCTACTGTGGGACTTGATAGAACTCGAGATTGCACCAATGTGCATGCATTTGGACGCAAGCAAGGGGATTTGGGATAATGTCAAGCTTCTACATTCCAGTAACATTACACCTATGAACAACTTAACCCTGGAGTGCTTTCAGTTACAACCATGATCATAAATTTCCACGAAATTTTTAAATTTTCTATCAAAATTTCCATTTTCCATCACCCACGAAATTGAAATGGCAGTAAATTTCCATCTTACATAATTTCCATCAAATTTCAAACTGTCATTCAAAATCTCAAAATTTTAATGAAACTTGTCAAAATTTTAACCATAAAAAGAAATTTACTACGAATTCAAATGTGAAATTTTAGATGCAAAGCAAAATCTCTCTCCTAATGTATCTTAATTTTTTTTTATTGAATCAAAAGATTATTACAAGCGCTTTTGAAATTACATGAAAAATTAAACTTAAAACATTTTATTTAACCACTCATGTCTAAATTATCTTTATTTGTATAATAAATAATATTTAAAAGAATTATGAATTTCATTTATGTTAATTAGATATGTTTAACATACATAATATTACAAATATGTTTTAAACACATGATATATTACAATTATTGCACCTCATACACAATATAAATATATTTAATTTATAATATGTTAGTCCCAAAATTTACATTATCATGTTTATTAACCATTTCTAAAGTTTCATGAAAGAATCCCACTCTTTACACTAATTTCCATGGTTTTCTCAACTCGAAATTGAAATTGACATCGAAGTTGAAATTTCCATTCTTTTGGAACTTCAAATTTTAGTGGAAATCGAAATTTAAGATGATGATCCTATGTTCGTTTTCGCCCTGCCCCGATGATGCGCTCCTAGCTCACGGAGCTACATACCGGAAAAAGAAAAAGACTCTCTCTATTACTTTGAGAAGAGAATCGTTGGTTTGACCGACGGACTACGTGGGAAATACGAGATCTAGGCAAGCCGCTACATGTTCTCCCCTTGCCCTTGAACGATAGAAGAACTACTTATCTTCTCTTAGATAGCGGTCGATTGGTTCACATCTAATCTTAGTTACAACAAGGCATTACAAAGTATTTTGCAGAGATGAAGTGTATACATGAAGAGCTTAACATTGTGCAACCTATAACCTTTGATGTTTGCAAGATGCACAAGCAAAGGGTGCAAATGAAAGTTCTTCGAGTTCTAGCGGGTTTGCAACCTGAGTTTTAGGTAGTCCAGTCCTAGATTATTGGTAGTGCAAAGTTACCATAATTTGCCAATGTTTATTCTCGCGTCCTTTGTGCTTCCTCTAGCACACATTCCCCTACCCTTGCATCTAGTGTTTCAACCTCTAGCTTTGATAGTACAACCTTTGCCATGTAGGGTGATTCCGAGTTTCAACCAAACAGTCAAAGAAATTATCAAGGTGGTTCGAGTGGTTGTGGTGGAAGAGATGGACGAGGTAGAGGCACTCCTCACAAGTGCACTCATTGTGAACAAGGAGGTCATTCATACTATTGAGTAATGTTGGTATCTTCATGGTAAACCTTCTTATGTCGCCACTGCAGCCACCACAAACTCACCTTCAATCCCAAGTGGGAGCAGCATACTATATCTATGCCAAAGGAAGAGTATCCAAATTCCATCAACATCAAGCATGTCAGCAAGCTTCTCTTCTCATTGCATCTCTTGCCCAAATAGGTAACCCATAGCTTGCC
The DNA here is from genome assembly GCF_029873635.1 of Malania oleifera. NCBI lineage: Eukaryota > Viridiplantae > Streptophyta > Magnoliopsida > Santalales > Ximeniaceae > Malania > Malania oleifera. The sequence goes on along the minus strand of NC_080422.1, from coordinate 40,065,835 downwards.
TATCATCCAATACTTCTAGTCCTAATCGGGTTATATATTCTATTTCCATTGATCATAACATAGGTGCACCTAGTTTCTTCTCTACTTTCCAATTTCTAAAAACTTACCTCCTGTTATTATTGTTGATGGATCCACCAATATCATTAAGAGAATTGAGACTTAAATGACTTCATTTCTCTTCCTTCGGTTTTGTACATTCCCAAGTTTCCTTTGAATCTTATATCAGTTAGCAAGATTACCAAATCCTAACATGCTTCCCTTATTCTGAGGTCATTCAAGATTTGAAAATGAATACGATTGTAGAGGGCATGAAGCTAGTGGATTATATCACTTTGAGTTGTTATCCTCTTCTACCGCCTGCACTGCTGCTACCTCCAAATCCATTGTCGTCTTGGTCATCCTTTGTTGGGAAAGTTGAAGCTAGCGGTTCCTAATTTGAGTCATGTGTCTAGTCTCAAGTCCATGGTTTTAAACAGTGGTTGCGACCATAACATAATGATCTTTTGGGCCCCTGACACTGTTACACCCCACTAAATCGGTGGGAAGAAAAATCATGGCCACAACGGCCTTTACAGATCGCTACCGTTACATAATAGCCACTATGGCCATTGCATAACTGCAAGAAGATTGTTGCAGAAAAAAATATATATTTTTTTCTTTTTTATTTTACTCTTTTTTTTTTTTTTTAATATTTTCCCTTTTTCACAAATTATTCTCAATGAGCTGTGGAAGGGGGGATTATAATGAGGATGATAATGAAAAAAAAATTATTCTTTTAATATTCACAAGAGATTCATTAATTAACAATTTGATATGCACACTATTTTGTTAAAAAAAATTATTTTGATAATAATTTGATTTTTATTTTCTATATTTTTCAGTTTCAACCTTCTTTCCTTTACTAATTTTACCTTGTTCAAATTGTTTAGTACATTATTTATTAAATAGTAAATTTTATGATTATATATTATAGTGTTAAAACATAGGTTACAGTCACAATATAACTTTGTTAGTCTAAAATTATTAATTTATTACTATAACAAATAAAACAATTTGTTTAATTTATTGTATTATCTATATGCCTTATGTGCCTAAAAAATTAGTGGAGTGTATAATGAATTTTGTTTTATTAATTAATTTATCAAGCATGTGATTAGTGAAAAAGTGAAAAGTGCATGTGTGAATGTGTTTTTGTCAATAGCAGTTTAAAACAAATGTAAAATTTGTTCCCTTTACTACACAATGTTAGTAAACTGAACTAAAGGACCCAACTAAAACTCTCCTTAAGAAGAGTTAAGAGCTTAAAACATGCAATTTTATCAATATACATAAAGTTGCGTGTGCTTGAAAAAATTCAAGCCGCTACATCCACTATTCCACTCCCTATCATGTAACACCCACTACTCCCGCGTCCTGTTACATCTGTTACCTTTACATTACGCTACCCACTACCACTATTTAAAACCTTGCTTGAGTATGAATCTTGTCAATTCGAAAGCATCATTCTAGCCCCTTTTGCTTCCTAAGTCAATAAATAGGTAGCAATCCTTTTCATGTTAGTCCATTCTAATGTCTGGTGTCCTAGTCAAGTTGTGTCCAAGTTGGCCTTTCGATACTTTCCTACCTTTGTTGATGACTACTCAAGGATGACTTGGCTCTATTTAAATTTTTAATAAAAGACTGTTCTGAGTTATTTCTCATCTTTTGTGCCTTTTGTTATGAAATAAAGACTCAATTTGGGTTGCTAGTTGAATACTTAGGAATGATAATTCTAAAGAGTATTTTAGTACTAAATCACTACTTGTATGACTCAGCTTGGTATTGTTCATCAGTCATCCTGTGCCCACACTTCTCAACAAAATGGGGTTATAGAATAGACATATCCTTGAAGTCACTCGCACCTTTCTTTATCAAATGCATGTTCCTAAAGTTTTTTGGTGTGATGTTGTACTTACTACTTGCTATCTTATCTACAAGATGCCATCCTCTAGTCTTAGTGGTAAAAATCTATACTCTATTATCTTCCCTAATTCAGCTCTGTTCTCTTTACCTCCTCATATATTCAGTTGTGTCCTTGTTCATCAGCTAAAACCTAGGGCCGATAAGTTGGACCCTCGTGCTATAAAATATTTCTTTCTAGGCTACTCATGTACTCAAAAGGGATACCCTTGTTATAGTCCTAATCTACATCAGTTTTTTGTTTCTACCGATGTCACCTTCTTTTGAGTCTACATCATACTACTCTCAGTCCTTGAGTGCTTCAAACCTCAATGAGTCTACATCATGCCACCTTGCAATGCACAAAGAGATAGCAATTTGACTCATTATTTTCACTACACGTGAAGCACATATTAGGACTAAGAGACATATGGGGTCTTCTCCTCCACAACATATCATGCATGTTGATCTTTTCTAGGATCACAGTCCATACAAAAGCCCGAATCTTCCCCGGCACCTTAGCCCTACAAAGTTAGTGGTTCCAAGGAAAAGGGTTAGGGCTATGGGTTTTCAAAAGATGAGTAAGAAAAGATTTAGAAATAAATATGCTTAAGGACCCCCCCCCCCTTTTCCCAAACTCTCTCATCCTCACTAGAAGAACGAATGTGTAGGTCCAACAAGGAAATAAGGTTAGCGAGCTTAACGACCTCTCTTTCATTGAGATTCCTAAAAAAATGGAAGTCTCGTGAAGAAAGAACCCACCCCCCCCCCCCCCCCCAAAACACCAACACCCGTGGGGGGGGGGGGGGGGGGCGAGATTGAAAGAACTAATAGGAGCATAACAAAGACAAGAAAGCTTAAAAAGAAGAGAACCTTCAGCATCAATGAAGTCTGCCCCCACCACACATCTTCCTAGAAATGGACACTTTTTCCACTACTCACTTTGAACTAAATAAGAGGAAAGAACTTATTGGCTACCTAAGAGATAAATTTCCAAGGGCAAGCATGGGAAGTAATGCAACTACTCTTTGTCTCCCACCCTTTCTTTTTCATCTCGTACTTACTCTTCATCACCTTATGCCAAAGGGAGTCAATTTCCAGAGGAAACCTCCAAAGCCATTTACCCATAAGAGAGATGCTCTTAGATACCACATTCCCAATGCCAAGCCCCCCCCCCCCCCTCCCCCCTCTGACTCAGGTTTGCAAACCAAATCCTAACTAACAATATGGTCACCTACCCTCATAGGATCCAACCAAAGGAAATTACACATCAACCTCTTTAAGGACTTGGCAACTCTAGAGGGAACTTTTTACATTACCCACTTTGAACTGAATAAAAGGAAAGAACTAATTGGCTACCTGAGAGAGAAATTTCCAAGGACAAACATGAGAAGTAATGCCACTGCCCCACGTCTCCCACCTATTATGTTTGATTCAGTACTTACTCTTTATCACCTTATACCAAAGGGATTCGGTTTCCAAAGGGAAACTCCAAAACCATTTACCTATAAGAGAGATGCTCTTAGATACCACATTCCCCCAATGCTCAGGCCCCCTATGACTTAGGTTTGAAAACCAAATCCCAACTAAAAATATGGTTGCACCTACACTCCCGGAACCCAAACAAAGGAAATTACACATCAACCTCTCTAAGGACTTGGCAATTCTAGAGGGAACCCTAAACAAAGAGAGAGAATAAATTAGGATATTCAAGAGAGAAGCACAATGAGAGTGGCACAATCCCCAAGGGAAAAATAAGCCCTTGTCCAAACCCCACCCCCCCCTCCCCAAAAAAATCTCATAGCCAACTTTTCTAGTACAGGATCCCAAAAGGCTTCAAAGTTTGGATTACCTCCAAGGGGGAGGCCAAGATAAGTAAAAGGCCATTGAATGGATTCACAACTTGCACTCAATTTGAAACATAGTCCTCTAATCCTTGTTAATGCCCAGCTATAACACTCTTGGACAAGTTGATCCTAAGACCCGAGATCTTTCAAAGACCTTGAGCAATAGAATAGCTTTCATGAACTTTACTATATTGTCCTCAAGGAGAAGCAAAGTGTCATCGGTGAACTATAGATGCTTAATCTTCACTTCCTCCCTCCCCACACAAAGGCCTCTAATCACTCCCCTTGCTTGAGCATGAAAGAACAACCTACTAAAGGTATCAACAACTAAGGTAAACAAAGAAAGGGGATAGAGGACCCCCTTGTCTAAAGGCCTTGAACCAACCTCTCGGTTGACCATTGACAATAACAGACAAATGGGACGAAGTGAGACAACTCTTGATCTACTTTCTCCATGGATCCCCAGTGCCTTTTTTGCTCATCACCTTATCTAAAAAAAAACCTAACTGATCCTATCATAGGATTTCTCAAAATCTACTTTATAAGCAATACCCTTTCTACCCCTCATCTTCACATCCTCTACAACCTCATTGTTAAGAAGCAACCAAATGAAACCCTTAATTTTAAAGGGAATTTCAGCCTTCCAAATATCATGAAAGAGCAAAAAAGGCATGTTCTCCCAGATTAAAGACTCAAAGAAAGATTTGCAAGAAAAGAACCCAAAAGAACACAACACCCACCTCTGCACATCATCCCTACTGGAAGGATGGAATCCCTCCAACACAACAAAGATGATATTTCCTCCACCTTTAGGGGTGTCTATTGTTTTGGGATACTAGGACTGCTTCTAAAATTGGTAGTCTTCTTGGCTAGTTCACACTTCCAATTCTAACGGATTTTTTTGGGGAGGATCAGTGGTGGGTTTCAGTTTATGTGCCCCATAAGTATAATATTATATCACCATTGGAATGAGCTGTTTTACAACTATGGTTTTTGCAATCCTAATTGGGTTTCAAATGGAGATAAATTAAATTTTCGTTGGAGAAGCAAGGAGGCTCTAAGGTTACTTCTAATATGCAATATTAGACAACTGTGTGTGAATTTCCCCTTGGCTAATGCTACGTTAAATTGGTATGACTGGGAGGGGGATTGTTCCAATGTGGGACGATGTCCGTCTCTAATCACTTTCCTTTAATTCTGGAATCTTCTAAAGTTTGGGGGATCTTACTCCATTCTGCTTTGAAATATGTCACTTACTCAACCTTCTTTTTTTTCTTTCTTGAAGAAAGTAAGAGAACTAGACTTGCAAAGGGTGGAAGAGTTTTAGGTTTATGAAGAGATCGAAACACATTAAGGTGGCTTCAAAGATTTGGAAAGTGTTGCTTGAGGATACAAGGATAAGGAAGTCTAATATTTTAAGGGAGATAAAGGAGAGTGATCATTTTGGAGAATTTAGGTCTTTCGAAAGGATTTGGTTTTGAGAAGTGTGCCTCTTAAGAATGAGTTAGATGATTTTTTGTTAAAAGAAGATATGAGTTGAACATAGAAGGCAAAATTTAAATGGTCTAAGGATGGAGATTGTAACATAAACATTCTTTATCAAGGTAGTTAATGGTAGGTGGAGGAAGAATGTGATTAGAGAATCAGAAACTACAGGAATGTCATTAGCTTATGTGTTTCTATGGACTCTTTGAGTGGTAAAGGGGAATACAGATGAGACAAGTAGCAAAAGGAAGGAGAAGAAAAAACAGGGTGATGTGTTAGATAGTGAGTGTAATTATAGCATCAGTTTGATCATGATGGTGGTTAACTTTTGGATGATTTTTTAAGACAATATGGCTATGATTTTGATTTATTCGTCTCTTTTGCAATGTTGTTCTTTCGTTTTCTATCTAAAAAATTATTCTGATTCAACCTACTTGGGGATTCATCATGTCCATACATCTCCGATGGACAGTTTGGGAGGTGTTCCTGTATTTGATAATGACAGAAAGGGTAAGGAGCAGCAGTGAGGACAGGATCCAGCCTACTCTCGCGAAGGAGATTAATGAGAAAGAATTAGGAGTTCAACAGTTACTAGATAAGATGAATCTATGGTTGTCTGATCTAGGAGGTAAATAGTTCGTTTGCATGGAATAAAAGCAAGTAGAGAAAGGCAGCGGAAATTAGCTAACATGTTGTGTTTGATGAATTATATTGGGAAGGGTTTAAAGAGGGGCTTCTTTGATTACTTTTCTTTTGTTTCTCTTTTGCTGTTTCCTTTGTTTCTAGAGGATTTGCCCCTTTTTTATCTGCAAAGAGAAATTATACAAAACAAGGTATCAAGGGGATGCCACCCAAGTACAAAGAAACAAAGAGAGAGAAACACATCCCTTTTTAAAAAGTATCAAGAAAATCAAGGATTACAGAGGGATCCCTTTCAACTAGCCCGGAATGCCAACTAGAGATCATAGCAATCCAATGGTCCATGACAGCCAGAATAAGAGAGATAATTCCTTCAAAGGCTCTTTTGTTTCTTTCTCTCCACACCACCCAGAAAAAAAGCAAGGGGAATGAGGGAGAGAGATCTTCTCCCTTCCTCATTTGATCTGATCCCTTTCCAAGTCCATAGTTCACTTCCCACTACCCACTTCTGAATTACAATGGAGATGGCTGTGTTCCACAATTTCTTGGTCCATGAACAATGCAAGAGGACATGATCAATTGATTCCTCATTCTCCAAACATAAAAAGCATCTATTGACAAGAGGGAGACCCTTTTTTCTGAAGATTTTTCTATAGTAAGGATTTTTCTAAGAGTAGCTTCCCATGTGAAATAGGCAACCATTGAAGGGGCTTCTGTTTCCCAAATCAGCTTCCAAGGGAAGCTAGTGCTGCTCCCAATCAAGGAACTAAGGTGTTTATAGAAAGAGATGATAGTGAAGTTCCCATCTTTCCATAGAACCCATTAGGGCTCACTGGAATTGGTTTGACAATGAGACTTATAGAGATTGTTGAAAAGATCTATAAGAGTATCAAATTCACAATCAAAAGCATTTCTATTCAAAGAAATATCCCAAACAACCCCTTGACTGGTGAACTCGATGTGTTGGCTAATTTTGGCATCTTTGTTGCTCACAAATCTAAAGATGGAAGGGAAATAGGAGCTAAGTTATTAGTTACCGCACCAAACATCATGTCAAAAGTAAGCATCAGCTTCATTTCCCCACATGGAAGTATATGAGAGGGAAGCAATTCTCCCATACCCTTCTGATACATCTCCAAAAACCTATACAGTGAGCTTCCTTTGAAATTTTTGAGGTCCAACCATTATGATAGAGACCATACCTAACAGCAATGACATCCCTCCACAGGTGATTTTTATCAATCATGAATCTCCAAAGCCATTTCCCCAAAAGGCCCTTATTAAAGATAATAAGAGATTTGAGCCCAAGGCCAACCTTTTGTAAAAGTTGGTTAACCACTCCCCATTTAACAAGATGATACTTCAAAACCTCACTTGTGTTCCCCCAAAGGAATCTACTTTGGATACCCTCTAATTTCTTGGCAACTGCACTAGGGATAGGGAAAAGAGACATGAAGTAAACCGGCAAATTGGACAGTGTAACTTTAATGAGAGTGAGTATGACACCTTCTAACAAAAATTTCCTTTTCCAACCATCAAGTTTCTTTTCAAACCTATCAAAAATGGAATCCCAAATACCCTTGTTCTTAAACTTTGCTCCCAAAGGGAGGCCAAGATAGGTAATAGGTAAAGCACCAAGTTTACAACCAAAGATACTTGCAAGCAAAGGACCACGATCGCCAGTCCCAATGGAATGATTTCACTTTTGCACAAATTCACTTTTAAGCCTGAAATTGCTTCAAAACCAAGGAGAATGCATCTAAGATTTAAGAATTTGCTCTGGCCCATCCTCACAAAAGATGATAGTATCATCTGCAAAAAGGAGGTGGGTGATTTCCATAGAATCATTGTTCCTTCCAATGCTAAGACCATTTAGAAGGCCACCTTCATTTGCACTAGTTATCATAAGACTCAGCACTTCCATGACCATTATAAACAAAAGTGAGGAAAGGGGGTCACCTAGACTTAGACCACATGACGATCTAAAGAAATGAATAGGGCAGCCATTAACTAGAACCAATAAAATGGTGTTGATATACACTATCGGATCCATCTGCACCAAGATTCTCCAAAATTCATTCTTATGAAAATGTACAGCAAAAAACTCTACTTATCATGGTCAAAAGCCTCCTCCATATCCAGCTTGCACACTGCTCTTTTTTTCCCACCCTTAATGTAGGCATCAACAATTTCATTGGATATCAAAGCAACATCCATGACTTGCCTACTTGTAATGAAGGTGTTTTGGTACTTACTGACACCTTCTGAGATTGCATGTTTGAGCCTAGTTGCCACAACTTTAGATAGGACTTTGTATAAGCTGCCAACCAAGCTGATTGGGCAAAAATCGTTGATGTTGCAAGCCCAACGGTTTCTTAGGAATCAAGGAGATTAAGGTTGAATTGATACTAGATACAAAATTTCTGGTTCTATGGAAGTATTTGAAAACCCCAATGATGTCCTGCTTGAGAAAATCACAGTACCTTAGGAAGAAAACCATAGTAAAGCCATCCGGACTGAGCGCTTCTTCCCCATTGCAACTCCTATGAGCTCAAAAGATTTCATCTTCCTCAAAAGGCCTCTCAAACCACCAAGATGTGGAGAGGCTCAGGTTTCTAAACATAACACGTCAATTGTTGGTCTCCAAGACTTTGGTTCAACGTACAATGTTTTTAAAAAGTTGCAAATACGAGTCTTGATTTTTCCCCCTCATCCACCAACATCTCTCCCCTACTCCTACTCTTGTTATCATATTAAATCTACAGTGCACATTAGCCCCACAATGGAAGAAACTTGTATTTTTATTCCCCCGCCATTCTAAAAGATTTGTTGTCCTCTCCTTTATATTGTATCTCTTCTTCAGTCTTAATACAGTTTCTTTTTCATCAAGAAAAATGTTATTAGACATCTGGATGTGATTAAAGATGAGATTACTAGTTTCTCAGGAATCTTTATTTGGAGGAGTGAAGTAGGTTGGACTGCTGTCCTATTTCAGGAGAGAAATTGGGATGGTTGGATAGGCTATTTGAGGTGGCAGCCAGGAAGGTGGTTTTCGGTATGAATAGGTAGAAAGCTTTGGGGCCAAACGGGTTTAATTTGGCTTTCTTTCAACAATACTGGGACATGGTTACGGCTGATTTGTTGAAAGTTGGTGATTCTCAAAAATATGAATTCTACTTTCACCACTTTAGTGCCTAAAAACTAAAAAGACCATTGTATAAGGATGAACCTAAAAACTAAAAAGGATCATTGTATAAGGATGAACAGTTTTAGACCTTTAGTTTGACCACAAGTTTTTATAAAATTATTGCTAATGTTCTTGTTAAGAGGTTTTGGGAAGTTTTGCGTGATATCATTTGTAGGTCTCAATCTACTTTTGTTGGTGAGGCCTTTTTGTAATGATAAAATGGAGGGGGACAAATTTTGGACGTCATTCTTGTGGCTAATGAGGTTGAAGACGTTGAAAGCAGAAAGAAGGTCATGTGTTTGAGTCAAGACTTTAAAACGGCCTGGATAGGGTGCAGTTTTTCAGACAGTTTTATACAGGAAGGATTATGGTTTGATTTGATTGGGGGTCGTATTTCCTCAGATCCTTTTTATACAGTTTTATACAGGAAGGATTTTGGTTTGATTTCAGACAGTTTTATACAGTTGTATTTCCTCAGAGATTCTTTTTGAGAGATTATCAATGGAGAACTTAGGACTTGCATTTCAACTTCGGTAGGGTGAGACAAGGGATCTATTTATCACTTTTTCTCTTTATTCTTGTCGCTGAGGTTTTCAGTAGGATGATTGATAGGGCGGTTAGATAGGGATTTTGTTCAAGAACTCTTAGTGGGGAGGGATGAAGTAATTATTTTGCATCTGCTGTTTTTTGATGATACCATTTTTTCAGTATCTGATGATAGATCCCCTCTCTAGCATATTCATACCATCTTACATGTTTTTTTCGTTTTTGTCAGGGTGAAAAATTAATTAGGACAAGTGTGGTCTAGCTACTATTAACCAAAGTCAAGATGTGCCTTCTAGTTTTGCCTCTCTAGTTTTGCAATGGCCATTGACTAATCTAGGAGTTCCTTTAGGTAGCAATCCCCATTCTATGAAGTTCAGGGATCCAATGATTGCAAAGGTTTCTAAGTATATAGTTGGAAAGATGCTCCTTCTTAAGGGCCATGTCACTTTAATCCCGGATCATTTTTCTTCACTTCCATTTTATTTCCTATCTTGAGGTTCCAGTAGCGGCAGCATCTAAGATGGAGAGGGTTATGAGAGACTTTCTTTGGTCAGGTATGTGGGAGGTAAAGGACCATCTTGGTCACTAAAAACATTGGACATGTGGGTAAGTGGTTATTGAGTTTTCCTTTAGAAACTATTTGGCATAGAATTATCAAGAGTAAATTTAGCCTGCAAGCAATAGATGGGATGCTAATATTAGAAGTAGAGTTTCTCATGAAAGCTAGTGGAAATTCGTCTTCACCCCTTTACTTTCCTTGTATTAAGGATAGATACTTCAAATTTGTTAAATTTTTTTTAAAAAAAATTAATAGCCCCTAATTTTTCAAAATGATTGCACATAAAACATATACTGATATACATGATATTTTTTTTCCCCTAAGAAAGCTCTAATATTAATGATGCTGCATTCCTCAATCAATTTTCATATAAAACGAATTCACTCATATTTCTGGATTTCAGTAAATTTTAAAAGATTTGTCAAATTTTCATAATTCTAGAATGAAAACCGATGATAGCCAAAATTGTTAGACAAATTTCAATAATTTTTAGGAAGTTGAAGACCATGCATACAAGTAACATGTACTACAACTATGAAAAGTCCAAACAAACTTGTGACCAAACAAGCATGTAAAACTAAAGGGGAAATCTGAAAAAGTGGAAAGGATTTGAACAATTAAAATAAGCATTCTGTAAAAGCCACAAATAGTACACAATTATGAACGCATCAACATGTTTCTTGCAAGGTCACAACCCTAAAAGAGTGGAAAAAAATAAAATAAAAGTTCAGTAGCAGCAGAAAGGTTCGGAAAATAATTATACATAAAATTTATTGACCAAATCTAAACAAAATAATAAAAGCAAAGCTTCCCAATCCAATAATAGATATTCACAAACAACAGTAGAGGAAGCAAAACATTCCTGTACCAATATATCCCAACACATGAACAGGGCACTGTCTCATATTAAAATTGATCCAGCCTATCTTTCAGCAAGAAAGTAATGCCAACAATCAAAGTAATTGAATGGCTTATTGACCAGTGTAAAAAAAAAAGGTGCACAAATTTACATAACATATGCATGCATGCATAAATTGAATGAGAAGAAAAAAAGAGAGTTAATAAGATGAAACCAAATTATTAATTCACCTGAACCATCAAGCTGAACCGATGAGCACTGCTTGAAAGTTTATGCTGAAATGCAGTTGGATTACCGATGGATGATGTACTAGAAGTCCTACCAGACTGACGTGTACTGGTTGGAAGATATGTAAGCACCCAATCATCAGCAGCAGCTAGAGCAGCAGTACTCTCTTCAATTCGTTTTAAATTAGCATCTAGTGCTTGTTCTACACTTGGCCTAAAAAGTTTTAAAAGAACAGGACAAAGTGCCAACCCACGAGCTTCCAGCAATGAGCAATGGCCTAAAGCTATTTGAACACATTCTGCAGCGGCCCGTAATCCTCCAGCGGCTGCTGACGAAGCCAATGCATGTCTTTTAACAAGAAGTGCAAAGGCCTCAGTTTGCTTTGTAGCCCACATCACAAGTTCAGATGTATAAGCAGGCTCCTTTCCAAAAATAGCTGAAGAATCACTGGCCGCTTGGGCAATGGCAGAGAACACAAGTTGTGAGAGGGCAGCAGTGTATGCTCCTCCATATGAGGTGCTTGATGGGCGAAGGCTTTGCAAGTTATACTGAAATCTTTGGAAGTGTGCATTGAGAAGCAAACTGTGAGCACGAGGGCCATCCCCAAGCTTCTTCAGAGCTGAAATAGCTGCACGAAGCTCACCGCCACGGATAGATGGTTGGGAGGCTGCTTCAGCAAGCTGATCAGCTAGTTTTTGCCTACGTTCAGTAATTGCAGTCTGTAGTGAAATGAGTACAGCTGGGTTCAACGTTTTCATTTCTTTTGCTTCAGAAGCTACACGTTCTCCTTCGTCAAGGGTTTCCAAAGCCTCATCCACTCTCCTCTCAGCTAACAAAACATCTAGGAGATCAGGGAATTCTACCAACCATTTCTCTAGATCTGAAGGTTCTGTAAATTCAGAATTAGAAAAGCCATTTGCAGCAGAACCATCAGAAACGGCAACAGATGAGGAATCAATGTTAACCCCCTCAGCCAAATCATGAATTAAAGCAGCCTGAGTAGACAGCAAGTTTCTAATGGATGAAAGCTCCCCCTCTAAGTCCGATATCTCTTTTGATGTGCTGCAAAGTAAAAATACAGATCACTTAAATCTCATGAGAAATATGAGTAACAAAATGAATAGAAGTATTCCTTCATAGCAAACCCATATCCAGACTGACAAAGTGCAAAATAAATTAGTCATTGGTAACTAAAGGTGATATTCAATTTGTCAATCACAGAACCTGATGAAGCTGGAGGGAAAAAACAACAAATAAACAAAAAACAAAAATCTTCAACTCCCACTTCAAGAACTCACGCCTAACTTCAATCCTCAAGCAAACCCCTGGGCCAAAAAAAAGGGCCCTGAATTGCAGACATTTAAAATTGCACCTTACACTGCATCGGTAAGTTTATGAAACACTTTTACAAAATAAAACAGAACAAAGAATAATGGAAGAAATATGTAAAAAAAAAAAATCTATTAAAATAATTAATAATGAAAATCTGGAACATAGACCATTAATGCAAAAAGGACCAAATGACCTGCAAATAGCCTAACAATGCCAAAAACAGTTGAACCACAATTGTAGGTAACAATCACATTTAATACTGATTGCAAAGGTTTATTTTCCTTTATGCATGGAGTCTCAAGAGCTAAATTAGACCAATCTTATTCTAGAAAATATTAACTTAGTTACAAGACTACAACAGATGGCAAAGCCCTGGAGCAATGTCAGAATTACACTTCCACCAACAGGCAACCACACAAGTGGAATTCGATTATTTTCCAGAACATGAATTATAAATTAACAAGAATGCATGGAGCCAATTAAATTCTTAAAATCAGTAAGGCGAAGCCTTGTCCTCTATCCAAGATTTTCTAGAGATATCTGCATTTACTTTGCACTGTCTAAAAGTCACCATTGGCCCCAGTGATAAATACATTCATCAATAAACTAATCATAGAGAGCAAAAGATAGAGAATACAAACTTGCTACCATAAGTAGCTCAGAGTAGAAGTTAGAAAATAACTAAAAATATTAAGCAACCAATAAATAATGGACTCACCGTATGAAGGCTGCATAATTAGCATAAACACTTTTCCGCATTTCCTCAGCAGAAGCTCTTTTCAAATCCAAAAGATAAGAGCATAATTGCCTTATTTCCTGTGTACAGAACAAATAATTTATTCTTGAACTCTCCCAAATGTTAAAGACTAAAAAAGATTTATCATACATTGATATGACCGAAACAGAGAAAAATTGCATTAAATATTCAAAGGTGTGGTGGTACCGTAACAGAACAATGTCAGTAACCTAATCATCTAGAAAACAAAGTAGAGTGAACTCTAACTCACATAGTAATAAAATTACAAAAATGATAATGACAATAATTTTTTTTTGACATGCTTTGTGATTGGAATTGGCTTCATGTCCAAATCAACCTATAATCTTATGAAACATAGAAATACAATTGTGAGGAATATAATGAAGATATAAACATGTTTTTAAAAACCCAACCAATAACCAACCCAGTTAAGCCATTCGGTCAGTGGGACTGGCAAGTCAGCCAAAACCGATGATACATGTATACATACACTCATATGCATGAATGCATTACAAAGAGGATTTAATGGTGATGATGAGGGTGGTGGTGGTGGTGGTGGTGGTGGTGGTGGTGGTGGTGGTGGTAATTATGATCATTATAGAAGTCAATAAATATATTATAATACTTTGAGATGATTTGATCAAATTAAAATTTACTTTTAAGGTTTTGCGTTTAGGAATGAATTTCATGCCTTCTTTGTACTGGAATGGATTTCGATGAAACTTATACAATTTTGTATTACTTTTCACCCAAATTCACACAAATTCAAATCCAAGGTCCCAAACATGGGGATACTTGGTTAATTTAGAAAAGAATTTTTAAAATATTGTATGAATGTGTACTTAGACATATGCAGAGTTTCTATGATACATATAATGTTTGTTCAATTATATAATGCAAGTAACGTTACTCTCTGGTAAGTTCCCTCCTCTTTCACCCTCAGGTCAGGGGTTCAATGCACACTGGCAACAGATTCTCTGTCATTTTTTTTAATAGATAAGATGCTGGGTCCAGCCAGCTAGCTCACCAGATCAATCCAGTTTAGGCCGAGTTGCTCGAGTCCAACTCGATTGATACCGATTTGTGATATTTCCAATTCCCTGACATTGGCCAGAATGATAGAGCAGCAAGTTCTGGTCTGACCAACCCAGTTGGACCAGCTGGTCTGCTCCAGGTTTCAAAACCATGGATATATATTTCTACCGCAGGTAGATTTAAGACTTTTGTGACGTGTCACATAACACCGTCAAACTAAATTTATATGCACTAACAAGAGATGGTGAAGTTGCATAAACAAGCATACAATATATAATGCAGGTCAATAACTGATATCATTACATTGGAATGAAAGAATATAAAACTGCTCACAAATTTGAGCGATTAAAAGATAGACGTGGTTAATGGAAAAGGGTGAGTAAAATCACATTTTACCATCCTGGAGCATGGGGTCTGGTGAAATTGTCCCTAAACTGTTTTATAACAGATATGGCCCCTAAAATATTTAATAGGAGAAGCTAGTATCCTCATTGTTTAAATTGGTCAAACCATTTAAATTATTACCAACTTGTGTATCTCACATGACCTACCGTGGAAAATTTTTTTTGTCATTTTGACTATCTTTTAAACTTTTTTATTACAAATGACAAAATGATTCTACTCAAGTGAAGTTACTGCATTCATTTTAATTGAGAACAATTTAACTATTTTGTTTCAAAAGGAATAAAATCAAGCTCAAAATTTTCCGGTTGTCGGAGAACCACACACAAAAACTGTTTGAAGCAATGCCTAATTTAGATAGTGGGGTGTTAATTGCTCCAAACAAATAATTTCGGGTGATCATGTGCACAAATTTAAACTTCAGAAATAACTTCACTATTGAACCCATGGTTCAGGATGGTATATATATATATATATAAAGGAAAAAGAAGAGATTCTGTTAAGAACAAGAAGTCCAACAAGGCGCATAAATCCTCCTTAGAAAAATATAGAATAAAAAATTAAATTAAATTAAATTAAATTAAAAGAAATTAAAACAGCACAACCAGCCAGTCACATTGTAAATCAGAAAAAGAAAACCCTTTGAAACATCCTGATGCACAGCCAATCATACTGAATCCTATCCCAAAGCATAACAGAAAACATCCTCTGAGCACTCTCCTGCAACCAAATTCCCCATAAAACTGCAATATAGCACACCTCCACAACACCAAACCATCCACACCCCTACCAAAACCTGAAATGATATAGCCAAAAAAAATCCTCCATTGAATCCAAAACACCCAACTGTCTCCAAATAAGGCAAAAAGATTATTCCACACCCTCAATGAAAAGGATCTATGAGAGAACAGGTGAGAAGCAGATTCTGGTTTCTCAAAACAATGAGAATAAGTATCAGGAGATAAGCCATAAACGGCCTCCTACTCTACAAAAGATCGTTGGTGTTAACTCTATTAAGAATAACTAATCAAAGAAATGCCTTAATATTTGAGGGGATTTTAGCCAACCAGACAGAACTATGAAGCAGGAAATCCAAGTTTTTATTGGTTAAGTGCTCAAAAGAAGACTTACAAGAATACTTCCTAGAAGAATCAAAAATCCACAAACAATAGTACCCCTTTCAGAAAGAAGCTTACTGCCAACAAACTTAATAAGGAGGCAAGCTCCAACACCTCCCTATCATTAAGAGCCCTAATGTGAATCCCAAGAGAATCCCAGGATGGTAAAATTATATCAACCAAAAAATAAAGCATTATTTCTTCATGTGTGCCTGCTTTGTCACACTATTTCTCGGTTGCTTTTACATTTTCCCTTTTGTGGGAAATATGGAACAATCTGTTTTGAATTTTGGGGAGAACTTGGTTTCCCTTTGTCCTTGGAGGGTACATGTTCTATTTCTATGCAATGTTTTGACAAATCTAAGGAAAGGAAAGATTTGTGGAGAAACACAATGTTTGCAGTGCTTTCAAGCATATGTTAAAAGAACTATTGGGGTTTTGTACTATTTACCATAAATGGTGTAGGGTTGTGCTTTTTGCATCTTTTTGGTATTTTGCTACAGTTTCTTCAAAAGAGCTCTATTGACTGATTAACAGAGAGTGGCTATTTGTTAGTTCTATTCTCGTTATTTTTTTTTATTTGTTTTTTTTTCATCCTGTAGTTTTTTTCCTCTTTAATGGAGGACTACTCATCCTGCTTTACTGTACTATTTCTCTCTCTCTTAATATAATACTTTATTCATCAAAAAAAAAAAAACACTAATTTCCTTGGAAAATTTTCAAGGCATTGAGAATACACAAAAAGAATCTGGTGATGAATTAAACCAAAGAACATGTACTGTTGCTAAAGACCACATGAGATGACATTGAAATGCTACTCTACACACGAATCTAACTTAAAAAGAGCAATAATCATAGTTAGAGCTCTCCGATTTAGTTGATCTTCAAATTCTCCTACTTCAGCAAAGGATGACATGGTTACACAAAGCAAGATTGGCAAAGTTGAAGCAAAGGAAGTCAAATTCAAGGAAGATAATTTAGAGGATATTTGTGTTTCAAGGAAATATTTGAGAGAAGCAAACGTTTTGAGAGAACCAGCATGGCCCGCTCATGCTCCTACTAGCATCATCCCTATTCCCATGGAGGAGCTCACAACAGTACAATGTAGTTTAAAGGAAACTATCTATGATACTACCCAATATATGACAATAGAAGATTTAGCAACTGGCTAATGGACAGTATGGACAAAATTTGTAGGGAATAGCCCATGAAACTTTTTAACATACTGCCTACAATCAAGATAAGTCTATGACATTAAAAGATTGCAGCAACTTGTTACTTCAATTCTTAGTGGGTCAAAAAATTTTGACAAAGCTAAAACATTTAAGTTATTTAACCATATACTTACATGGCCACCTCTAAGAACTAAAAACAAACCAGTCAACTGAGATAAAAGTAGCCCAAACAGCTAATCAGTTAGAATAAGTATGTAATAGAAATATAAAATTCTAATACGAGAACTAGCATCATTGATATAGCCTTCATCTATATAATAAATATGACTTTGCTCTTTGAGGCCTTAGCTCCTATGACATAATCGCCTTACATCAAAATATGCAACCAAGAGGTCTGTGATTACAATTTGGATCCCATGCCGTATTTATGGGAATCCATAAACTTCACTTTTTCTTTTAGACAAAGGACAAACTTCACTTTAATATTAAACAAAAATCAAAGTCTCCCTGTTATCCCCTGCCTTTTGAAGGAACATTTTGTTGGAGCCTTTGAAGGGATAAAACAAGGGAAGCAAAATAAAGGGCAAAGTTGTTTTCAAAGTGTTCCACTTCCTACTCAGCTTCGTTTTGTTATGCAAGTAAAAACCGATGCTGATGCAATTTGACAGCAGCCACCAAATTGATACCTTATTTGTCTAGATGTTTTTCAAGTCCTTGATCCAAGGCAATTACTAAATGCTCATGTGAACACTGGTGTTTAAAGAGGTGAAAACCTTCCAAAGGAAGGTGGCATGTTGGAGAAAAGGCACAATTCAGATATGCAACCAATTCCATTGGTCTACCTGATAAATAAGCCCTTTATAATATATATTGTTTATTTGTATATCACGAAGAACCTCATCCAAATGCTTATGCTCATCCATGAAACATGAAATGATGAAATGGAAAAAAAACCGCCCGGGGGGGGGGGGGGGGAGTGGACAAGTACCATTACTGTGCTTATATTTTTAAAATTTTGTTATGCCTTTTGAAAGTTGTTGAGATTTTGATGAAATGAATGACCTAATTTGAAGATAGGTCTCTTCCTCTATTTTTAATACAAATCAAACACATTCTAATGACCATAATACCCTTACTAACTCTCACTAATTAACATACTAACACACTTAATAATAATACTAAAAAAGTAAAATAACCCTTAACACTCCCCCTCAAGCTGGAGCATAAAAAGCATATGCTTCTAGCTTGTTACAAATAAATTTAACATAAGCACCCCAAAAGCTTTGGTAAACAAATCAGCAAGCTACATATTGGACTTCACACAAGGGGTAGTAATAAGCTTCTGCACAAGTTTCTCCCGAACAAAATGGCAATCAACTTCAATGTGTTTCATTAGCTCATGAAAGACAGGTTTGGAGGCAATATAAAGAGCAGCTTATTATTACACATCAACTCCATACGCTAAGAATGTGGAAAACCCAATTCTTCCAACATATTCTTCAACCAAAAAGTTCACAAGTAGTGTGAGTCATGGTTCTATACTTTGATTCAGCACTTGACATGGCTACCATAGTTTGTTTCTTACTCTTCCAAGCAACAAAATTACCACCAACCAAGATACAGTGCCTAGTTGTGGATCTTCATTCAGAAGGCAAACCCAGCCCAATCTGCATCTGTATATCCCTGAATATAAGTGTCAACCTGAACTCGATATAAAAACCTCTCCCACGTGCACCTTTGAGATATCTCAAAATGCAAATTATTGTGTCACAATGACTTGTGCTCGGAGAATCCAGAAATTGACTCACAACACTTGTTGCAAAAGATATGTTCAGCCGAGTGACAGTAAGATAATTTTACTTTCCAAAAATTCTCGAGAATCATCTAGGATTAGGCAATAAATCACCCATATCCAGCACTAACTTGCTGTTAGGATCCATGGGTATATCAACCGATTTGGATCCCAATAATCTAGTTTCATCCAACAAATCAAAAACATACTTCCTATGTGACAAAACAGTTCCCATATAAGATCTAGATACTTCTATATCCAAAAAGTATTTCAACGGTCCCAAATCTTTGGTTTGAAACTTAATCTGTAGAAGAAATTTGAGATTTTGAATACCTTCATCATCATCACCTATAATAACAATATCATCCACATACCCAATGAGGATCCTACCCAATGAAGTATGGCAAAAAACACAGAGTGATCCACAACACACTATCAAAGACCAAACTCAAGTACTACAACACTAAATCGACCAAACCATGCTCTAAGAGACTGTTTTAAATCATATAGTGCCTTCCTAAGCCGACACACTAAGCTTGACTCCCCCAAAACAACAAACCTAGGTGGTTGCTCCATATAGACCTCTTCCTCAAGATCACCATGCAAGAAGGCATTCTTCACATCTAATTGATACAAAGGCCAGTGACAAGTGGTAGCCAAGGAAATTAACAAACGTACTGATGTAAGTTGGCAACTAGAGAAAAAGTGTTTGATTAATCCAAACCATACACCTAAGTATACCCCTTAGCAACAAGACATGCGTTTAGACGAGCCACAAAACCATCAGGGTTGACTTTCATAGTGTATACCCAGCGACAACCAACCACTGAGTTGTCAAGAGGAAGAGATACCAAGTCCCAAGTACTAATGTCCTGTAAAGCATTCATCTCTTCAACCATGACATTGCTCCACCCAGAGTGCGCTAAGGCATTCAAAACATATTTAGGAAGGGCAACAGATGATAAAGCAATAACAAAACAAAAATAGGAGGGTGATAAGAAGTCATAGCAAACATGGTTGGAAATGTGATGTTGGGTACATGTGCGTTTACTTTTCTGGACAGAAATGGGAAGATCAATATTATGGGAAATATGATCACCAGACGAGGAAACCAAAGGCATGGTAGTAGAAGTTAGAGGGGACTCTCTTCCTTGGAGCCGCCGTTGTGAACACACCTGCAAATTAGGACAATCGAGAAGATGAGGAGGACTCGAACTACACAGATACATAGATGGTTGATTATCCTATAAAGCATTCATCTTTTTAACCATAGAACTCCTCCACCCAAAGTGGGCTAAGGCTTTCGAAACGGATTTAGGAAGGGTAGCAGATGATAAAGCAATAACAAAACAAAAATAGGAGAGTGATAAGAAATCATAGCAAACATAGTTGGAAATGGGATGTTGGGTAGATGTGCATTTACCTTTCAGGACAGCAATGAGAAGATCAACATCATGGGAAATATGATCAGACAAGGAAACCAAAGGTGTGGTAGTAGAAGCTAGAGGGGACTCTCTTCCTTGGAGCCACCGTCGTGAATACACCTGCAAATTAGAATTAGGACAATAGATATGATGAGAAGAACTCGAACTACACGAAAACACGGATGATTGATTGGGCAAGGACAGCAAACTAGAAATAGGAAGATTAGGCAAAGGAAGAGACTCATTGAGGTCAAAAGCACTCATGGACTGGGTGTCGAAAGGTGTAGACTCAAAGAAGGTAACATCCGGAAACAAAGAAGTGATGCAGCATAAGATTATAACAACGATATCCCTTTTGAGTATATGAGTAGCCCAAAAAGATACATTTTATAGAACGAGGATCCAACTTATCCACCCTAGGAGTTAGTTGAACAAAGGACACACACCCGAACATACGAGGAGGTAAGGAAAATAAAGGTGAATTAGGAAAGAGAATAAAATAGGGAATTTTACCATTAAGAACAAAAGATGGCATCCAGTTGATAAAATAGCAAGCACTAAGCCCCTATTTGGGGGCACTTTAAAAAAAGTGCTTATAGCCCTTATCACTTAAATAAGCACTTTTATTTTTAAAAAAAAAATAGTGTTTGTCTTGCACTACAACAAAAACTTTTTGCAAAAAGTATGCTTCCAGAATCACTTTTTTTGAGAATTATTGAAGTGAATTTTGAGAAGCAAACTGAGATAGCTTTTTGGTCACTTATAGATGATCCTGTTCATAGACAAGGTCAATTTTGTAAACATAAGAAAATTTAGTGGCTATTTTATAATTTAAAAAATACATTAGAAGATAATCATATATTATTTTATTATGTATTATTATATATTAATTATTAATGAAACATAATTCAACTCTGGAATTAAGAAGAAGAACCATCTATAAATTTAAATTAATATTAAAAATTTAAAGCTAATTTAATTAATAATATTATTTTAACATAAAGTAATATGATAATCATATGTTATAAATATAATTTAAGAAAAAGATTATTCTTAATCAAAAAATAATATTATATTATTTTTACCTAATAAAAATATATAAATGTTAATAAAAAAATAATAGTTAACATAATTATGAATTCAATTTTAATTAAAAATTAAACATATTTTGTTTTACTATACATTATTGCCAATTAATTATTAATAAAATATAATTAAATTATGGAATGAATAAAAAGAATCATCTATAAATTTAAATTAACATTAAATAAACTAAAAATTTTAATTTAGTTATTAATACTATTTTAAACATAAATTAGAGTGATAATCATATGTTATAAATATATATCAATAACAAGGTTATTTTTAATTTAAAAAATAATAAATTATTTTAGTTAATATAAATATTTATAATTATAAAATTAATGTAATTATCATTCGAATTTTTAATTACAAAAATATTAATATTTCATTTAAAATATATTTAAAAATACATATTAATTATTCTGATTTCATTCTAGATTGAACAAGAACTATTTATTAATGTAAATTAACAAAAAATATAAAATTTTAAATTTAATTAATAATATTATTTTTATCATAATTTAATATGATATTAATATGTTATAGATAGACATTAACAAGATTATTATTAATATATCTTACATTTTTTGATATAAATATTTAAATTTTAATTATAAATAATTAAAATAATTATTACTGAAATTGTTAATTAAAAATATTAATATTTAGAATTCAAAATATGTTTAAAAATATAATCATACAGTACTCAATAATACAAGTATCCAAACACCACTTATTTTAAACACCACTTATATTGTCAGCACTTTTCTAATTCAGCACTTATTATCAACACTAATTAAATTCAATACTTTTTTTTTTAAAAAAATTTCTACATAAGTGGTTCCAAACAATTCCTAAGTATAGCATCACTCCAACACACTTCAAGAGCATGCATTTGATAAAATAAGGTGCGAGTGATTTCAAGGATATGTTTATTTTTCCTTTCTACAACCCCATTCTGTTAAGGAGTGTGAGCACAGGATGATTGATGAACTATACCAAACTGAGTCATATAAGTAGTGAATTGTGTACTAGAATACTCTTTAGCATGATCACTCTTCCTTGAACTGGCAAACCAACTTGAATCTTTATTTCAAAGTAAAAGCCACAAAATATATGAAGTAACTCAAAATGATATTTTACTAAACATAGCCAAGTCTTCCTTAAATAATCATCCACAAAGTTTACAAAGTACCGAAACCCAACTTGGACACAACTCTATTAGATCCCAAACATCAAATGTACTGACATGAAAGGGCTTGCAGCCTGTTTATTGACTCAAAAAGCAAAAGGGACACAATGATGTTTTCCCAACTAAAGACTCTCAATCAAGACTATACACAATTCAAATTAGGAACTAGACGTTTCAACTTTTCCAATGAAGGATGACCAAGGTGACAATGGATTTGGAGAGGTATGGCAACAGCAATGCAGGCGATAGAAGGAGTTAGCGGCTCAAAAGTGATAAAAGTCCACCAACTTCACGCCCTCCGTCAATCATTTTCCTCGCCTTCAAATCTTGAATAACCATGGAATTAGAGAAGAATGTTAATAAACAATTCATGGATTTAGTAATCTTGCTAATGGAGATAAGATTGAAAGGAATGGGAATATACAAAACTAAAGGAAGAGAAATAGAAGAAGTGGGATTTATAGTCCCAATACCCTTGATGATAGTAGTGGATCCATCAGCAAGAGTAATACATGGTAAATTTGTAGGATACTAAAGAAGAAATTAGATATAACAATAATATGATCAATGGCAGTTGAGTCTATAACCCAAGGACTACGACGAGATGTAATGGATGACAAACATGTTGTGAGATTACCTATTTGGGCAAGACTCAAGAGATGTAATGGGAAGAGAAGCTTGTTGTGACACTTGATACTACTAGAACTTGGAATACTCTTCCTTGACATAAATACAGTATGTTGCCCCCCACTTGGCCCCAGAGGTGTGGAGTAGGTGGTGGCTGCATTGGCAACACACAAAGATCTACCATGGAGATCTCAACACTACAGAATAGTATGATTACCTCGTCCACAATGAGTGCACTTGCGAGGAGTGCTTCTACCTCGTCCAACTCTACAACCACAGCCACTTGAACCACCTCGATAACTTCTACGGTTATTTGGTAGAGAACTAGAATCACCATGTGTGGCAAAGGCAGTCCTCTTAGAGTTAGATGCAAAAGCAGGAGAATGTGTGCCAAAGGAAGCACGAAAAACATGAGAATAAACATCTGCAAATGATGGAAATTCTGCACTACCAAGTATCTAGACCGGACTCCCTCAAACTCAAGTCTCAAGCTAGCTAGAACCCAAAGAACTATCATCAGCTCCCTTTACTTCTACATCTCACGAACATCGAGGGCTATAGGTTGCACGACATTTAGCTTCTCACAAATTCATTTCATCTCTCCAAAATAATTAGCAATACTCTTGTCTCCTTATTGTAACTAAAAGTACTTTTGGGATAAATCATACATACGTGTAATGTTACTAGAGTATAGAAGTTTGGCATAATCCCAAATCTCCTTGCATGTATCTAGATGCATGCACATCCATGCCATTTGGGGCTCCATCGAATTCCACAAGAGGGAAACAATGAAGGCATTTTCCAAAATCCACACTTCTTTTCTCTTCTCATCAGAAGGATCAAATAGGAGCAAGTAGTCAGATTTCCTAATCCTACTAAATAGACGCAAACAGCTTTAGACCATTGAACATAATTCTTTCCATCCAACTTTTGAGTTGTCATCCACGGCAACGAAGAAGGAAACATGTTTTTGGGATTCATAGACTCCATCCCAGCACTCACAAACCAGCAGCCACACCAAATCAAACAAGGGGAATAATCAAAATTGATCGAGACAATTACAAGCGATGTGAAGCACCGAAACAACCATAGACGAGGTGAACCACTTATCAACTGTATGCACTGCCACGACCTCACAACTCAACTTACAAACACTGCCAATGCTCCAAGAACTCACAAAAGAGCCTTTATGAACACCAAACAACAATTAATTGATTACCACGAGAGCATGGTCAAAAAAGGTTGGATCTTTGAGCAAAAAACACGACCGAATGCTTGATAATATGGTCTAGGGAAGGAATCATATCATGGTGGAGGAAAAAATCAGAAAAAGGTGGCCAAAATCTCTCTCATGTGCCAGCGCGTGGGGTCAGAACTACTAGCAGTCCGCCGGCACGTGGGGGCTAGTGAGGCACTTTCCGTTGATGGGGTTTTTGTAAGGTTAGGCTTCAAAGGGTTCTATTTCAGGCTATATGGTTGATTTTGTGAAATAATGAAGGGTGGAAGTGGATCTAAGAAGGGCAGCAACGGGAAAGTGTTCTCCGGCAACGACTAAGTGTAATAGGGTTTAGGTTGGATCACGCTTTGATACCATGTTGAGATTTTGTTTAAATGAGCGACCTAACTTGAAGATAGGTTTCTCTCTCTATTTATAATAAAAATCAAATACATTCTAATGACCATAATACTCTTACTAACTCATTAATTAACATACTAACACATTTAATAATGATAATAGAAAACTAAAATAACCTTTAACAGTTGTAAAATTATTTCCAAAGTTAAGGAAATAAAAATAGCATCCCGCCCGCGCCCCCCCGGGGGGGGGGGGGGGGGACCAGTTAAAGCTTTATTTTTTTACTGAAACTGTACCAAAAAAATTTTTTCCTGAATCCAGCACGTTTGATGGCATCTCCTCCATGTCCACAACCAGTTGAATAAATTTGAAACAAGAAATACAACATTTACGGAAAAACAATAGCATTTCTTCCCCTTAAAAGGCACCGCAAATTCTTTCAAGTTCAAACCGATATTAGTAAATTTTCGTATAATCTAGAACACGAAGTAGTTCCATAATCTCCATTACCAATCAAAACACATAAATTGCAAGCACGCGTGCGTTCACATCAAGGTTACGATTTGAATCTCTATAAAATTCTCAAAACACATAATTTGATCAAAACGGGGGCTAAAAGTAGAACAACAGCAAGAAAACCATGGAAATGCAAACCTTCTCGTTGAGGGAGTGACACTTAGACTGCACGTAACCGTCGGCATCGAAAGTATTGGTCCTGAAAACGTTGAGATTCTCCTCGACCTTCATGCCGTTCTCCTTCACAGCCGCGGACCTTGAACGCGACGACTTCACCGAAGCCATAGCCGCCCTATATTAGAGCCCCTCTCCCCGCTCAAACAAGATCAGATCGGCCCACAAAATTAGGGATTTGGATTGAGGAACGCAAGGGTGTTCTTGTTCTCCTGCCTCAGAACCATTCGAGGCCTAGACGGCAGATCTAAGGCCAGAAACTGCCATGAGAAATGAAGCAAAAGCTTCGAACAGAGAAGAGAATTAAGAAGAGCGGATAATGCGAGCTGTTGGGAGATGATCGATCGATCGATCGCTCGTCAGCACGAGTACTCTCTCTCTCTCTCTCTCTAATTAGTTTTCAGACTTTTAACACTTGGAAAATGTAAAATATGAGAGAGAGAGAGAGAGAGAGAGAGAGAGAGAGAGAGGGAAGTTGGAAACATCGGGACGACATGGTGGTGGTGGGAAAGGGTTGGGTCTGTCTGGCTCACCTGCCGATGCGTGTAGATTGTGAAGTGGATTTAAGGACTAATACCTGTAAGTTTGAGGACTAAAATGCAATAAAAATTAAGCTTCATATAAATTTAAGGACTAAAATGCATTAAAAATTATATTAAGCTTCAAATAAATTTATATAAATTTAAATCTAAAAATTAAAATCATTGCTACCAAATGCAATTTAAAATGTAATTCTGATTTAAAGAATTGACACAATTCATGGTATTATGGTCAAAATTTTTGAAAATATAAATTAGCAACTAATTTTATTACTCTAAACTAAAATAAAATTTAAAATATAATTAATACATAGTTATTTTTGTCCTCAATTAATGAATAATTTGTTATTCTTTTAGAAGTATTGTCCTAAATACGCACTTAAGGCTTGATTGTTGTTTTCTAAATCATCATAAATTGTCGATTCCAAATCTAACACAATTATTTCTTTTTAAAATTATTAAAAATTTTAAGAATGCTTATCTTTTAGTTTTTTTTATCGGGTGACATTTTTTAATTTTTTTTCTTACTGGAAAATTTAATTCAAAAAGTAACTTTAGATGCTAAAGTTACATTTACAATTAAGTGAGAGAGAGGGAGAGAGAGAGAGAGTTTTTGTAGTGCTAAAAAAATATGTCTTCCTCCAAAGTGAAATCAAAACAAGGATTAGTCATTATAGTTCAATTTTATTGAAAAAAGAGCATGAAAGAAAAGTGTGCGGATCAAAGTGAGAATGGGAGGTAACATGACAAAGAGAGAAATAAAGTTTAAATACAAAATTATTTTTCAAATTGAGCAAGTATTACGTATCGACAAAAGTGAGTATTGCAAAATAAAAAAGAAAAAAGAGGATGAAAATGAAAAATGATAAGCTAGAAGCTCACAAGGCATACGTGATTAAGAAAAGAGGGAGAACATATGTGGAAGAGAGTTCATGTAACATTCAACATTTTTTACACTTGCAAACTAAACAAACGACGAGTAAAGATGCCTATAGGCAAGAAACAAAAAAGCAAAAATTGTTTCTTATGGAGAAAGATTGGAATTTCCTCTAAACATTAGTATACAAATTCAGCAAAAAGAAAATCGTTAGGATTAAGTTTATGTCTTTCTTGAGGGAAAAAATTTCTCTCAATTCTTCTTTATTTATTTACTATTGTGGTTTGGTGTGGAGGGGCTACACGGTGAGGAATATGAAGGAAAATCAATTTAATTAAAGGAAAGAAGTACATCATAAAGGGGAAGATGTGGTTGACAAATGACACAAGAATAGGCCTAATTTGCCTTTAAAAGAGAATTTCGCTACAAATTAAGAATTTTGAGGTGTAGACCACAAGGGACGCCCTCAAGTTCGTAAGGAACACAAGATGTGGACTTGCTATCAAGGAGGTAAAGGAACACGTCCATTGTGTAGTTCAGGTCCACTGTGAATTCAATTACCCAAAAAGGAATATATATATATATATATATATATATATATATATATATATATATATCAGTGGACCTGAACTACACAATGGACGTAGCCCATCTCCCATCCCACACCTCCCAAAGGATTTGAACCCAACTCATAAAAGTCACAGCTTGAACCCTTGGTCATTTAATAACTACCTACTAGTGTTGAAAGAACATAATGAAGTAAAAGGTCCAACAACACGATTAACATATAGCTTTGGGAGCCAGTTTCAATTTTTTCTTTCAACAAGAGGGATAAAGAGAATGATGTTCTAACGTGAAATTGATAAAATTGGTTAGTTCATATTTACGAGGCATAATGTTCATACGTATTGAGAATAGTAGTAGAAACTTGGATTTCTTTCAACATCTTCCAATGTTTTATTTTTTAGTTAAATCCTAATTTATTGCTACTCAACAAAGGAATGTGATATTGATCATGTAAGTTAAGAGGCATAGAATGGGATACGATTGAAGGCTTCAAGACCAACTAACAAGGATAAAAGAACATTTGCAGTTTGGGAAAAGACTCGCATCTTATTTAGGAACATTATAGGAAAATAAATCTTAATACGAAGCTTCAATAATGGACAAAGAGGCAAAGGTTAATAATATCACACAATTAAATGATATCCAATTATCCACTCATTAAGGAATGTGGCATCGGTAATGTAAACTAAGAGGCATAGTATGGGATGTGGTTGAAGGCTAAAATGCCAACTAACAAAGGACAAAGGAACAGTTGTAGTTTAAGAAAAGGATAGTATGCTATTTAGGAAAGAAAAGGAGGACCAATGCGCAAGGCACCTGTAGATTTGGCTAAAGAAACAAAATTAATAGGAATTG
Organism: Malania oleifera; assembly: GCF_029873635.1. Lineage (NCBI taxonomy): Eukaryota > Viridiplantae > Streptophyta > Magnoliopsida > Santalales > Ximeniaceae > Malania > Malania oleifera. Next base: position 40,037,506 of record NC_080422.1, on the reverse strand, counting down.
AAAGATTGTTCTCATGCACTTAACCAATAAAGCATAAGGGCACCATTCTAACCTAATCATCACCTAAAATTATGAATACCTTGATAACGTTTGATTGCCACCATCCCTTAAGGCATTTTCCTATCCACGTTGAATTCCCCTTTCTTTTTGGAATTACTATGACTAATTATTACCGATTGTGTCTTTTGGTGTTGTTATGGGAAAATTGTAATTTTATAAAGATTGGACATATATTCATGATCATGTAATTCCAAATTCCGCTATTAAACAAAAGGGATGATGATAACTATCAATAAACTGTAATCAAGCTCATTGATCTTTTTTTTTAAAAAATGAACCTTAATGTTAATGGAATATAACGAAAATAGTTTTTTGGATGATAAGGGCATAAAAATGGTTCAATACAATATGTGATGATATTGATTGCAATGATGGCTCTTTCTTGATTTGAGATGTGGATGACGTGGAACCCAACCAACAATACACTACTCTATTCATGAGGTAGAAGCAAATTCGGTCATCTCCCAAGGCAACCCTTGTCCTCTTATAGTCTACTTGGGACTTAATTCTTTAATGCCTTTAAGAGAATAAAACTAGCCCAATATCAAGAAAAAATGTGAGTTGACTTTGTTTTCCCACTTCCCACCCCCATTGTGTAAGGAATGGTGTATTTCCAAGAGGGGGGGTGACTTGAGTATTTAAAAAATCTTCCTAGTTAAATCAAAACCACAATCAGTATATTGCAACTTATGGTCTATTTAAGAAATTACCAATTCCACAGATATTGAGATATGCGAATATTTTAAATCATACACAGCAGTTTAAATATAGACATGCAAGTGCTGGAAAGCAAAGAGTATAGGGAAGAGAATAACACAGTTAATTTTATCGAAATTCGGCCAATCCAGCCTATTTCCTCTCCTCAAGCTAACCAGTAAAAGGATTCCACTATTTGCTCACTTAACCGGGCGGAGCGATGCCATTTACAATTCTACGTACATGGTGGAGTCTCCCCAGCTCAATTACGGGGTTAAGCCAAACATGTTCTCCTTACGAAGCAGAGTCTCCTCAATTCACTTACTGGGCGGAACCAAACAAGTTCTCCTTACGGGGCGAAGTCTCCTAAGCTCAATTCACCAGGCTGAGCCAAACTGGTTCCTCCTTACAGGGCAAAGTCTCCCTAACTCAATCACCGGGCTGAGCCAAGTCAGTACAACAGATAATATTTTTCGTACAAATAACTGCTTCTCAAATAAGCAAAGATGTACAAATTTAAGCACTAAATGCACTCTCAAATGATATGAAATAAATGCTCAATAGAGTATGAGTATTTTTCTCAAAATTATATTTTACAATCTTTGAGTAAGATATATATGATAAGCACTTCAAAGATTTAACCCTAATAAAAATTTTCTCTAAGAAGTTTTTCAATCAAAGTGTAGGAAAACCTAGGGTTTTGCTTTTAAAATAATTTTCTTAGAAACAAATATACAAGAGACCTTTCAAGTAAAGATATGAAACTTAAAATATGCTCAAGGTCCTCTTGACTTACCCAAACACTTTCTCAAAAATAATTTTCCAAAAAGATTTAGTTCAATGAAAGTTAGGGTTTTGGCTCAAAATGATTTTTGCAAACAAACACAAATGAGCCTTTGGATCTTGCAATAGATCTGCACAAAGATCCACAAACTATATAAAGTTTCCCCAAAAATATTTTAGTGGGAGAAACTATATGCTTACTCTCAAAAAATGATTTTCAAATTAAAGTAGGAGAGAGAGTAAATCCTTTCAAATGCTATAATATATGCGCACAAGAATGATTGTTCAACAATCTTGTAGAGCAATGAATTTGCTAAAGAAGAAAGTGAGAAATAAACAATGCTCCCTTTCAAAAATATTTTTCAAAGAAATAAGTGAAAAAGAGTAAAAAATTTAAGTACAAAATATTTTGGGAGGATTTACAATATTAATCATTAGTTAAAAATTAGGTTTTGAGGGGCTATTTATAGATATCTCCCAAAATATGACTGTTAGGAACACGCTGACCATTTTCAAAATTGTTTAGTTAAAGATTAAACGTGTTTAGCACTGAAAAAATTGCCTGGCTCGAGAGGTTCGGTCGACCGAGGGCTTAGATGGTCGGCTGAGCTTAAGTTAAAATTCAAATTTTTGAATGGGTCGATCAACCATGGAAGGCACCGGTTGGCTGGCCAAAGGCGATTCCGAACCCTTAGTTAGTTTGGTCAGCTAGCCTCAAGAGTCGGTCTACCGAGTGAACAGTGACAGTCGGTCGAGGGTTTTCTATTCTAAAATGGTCGATTGGCCGAGGCTTTATAAACAGGCCTATGAACAGGGACGGTCGGCTGGCCTACTAAAGTCTTCATGAGGCCGGTCGACTGAGGCATTTAAAACACAAAAAGGGCTGATCAACCGAGGTAAATAAAAACCTCAAGTTTACCCCTAATTGGACCTCAAATTCATTTTAAAAACCTTTTGAATAATTTTGGCATTTAAAATTTTTTTTTTCTTGAAAGCTTAGGTCCCCCTAAGGTCAGTCTATGGTCATTTTAAGTATTCATCCACATCATGCAAGATATGCATTATTATAGACAAGATATAAACAAAATGTAATTACAAATGAAATACATATGTCTTCTTTCTTCTTTGCTCTTCAATCTTCATGGAATACGCCAAGTAGAAGTCGTCTTTAAGTCCCTTATGGCTTCCATTCCCCTTTTCCTTATGTGTGAACTAAAATATGAATATGTTCACATGCTAAATAAACGTAGAAGATACTTATACTTTGTCAGCATTAAAATAGGGATCAGACTCAAAAAGTCAACAATCTCTCCCTTTTTTATGATAACAAACACATGAGAGTAAAATGGGTGCAGCCTGAAAAGGCTCCACCTAATAATATGCATAATTAAAAGACAGACAATATAGCTCAAGCATATCAAATACAGAAGATATTTTAAATAAGTCATCAATTTAGTTTTAGCAATAAAGCACAGATACATGATGCTTGCAGTTAAGATATTTAACCCATTTAATATTATTTGCCCCTTTACAAAAATGTTTGCCCCTCAAAAATATTATGCAAATATTTTTCATTTTGCTAAAAAAAACTCTCCCCCTTTTGGCATCAGCAAAAGGGTTAAGTATAAAAGCATTTTGAGCATTAAAACAAATTTAGCTTAAAAATTGACTCCCCCTTTTTTACTCAAAAATTGGGCACAACACATAGTCTTATAACTGTTGAAAACTTTTTGCCTATTATGCACACAAACAGTATAACTAGTCATTAAAGATTAAAAACACATGATAAGCATGGGCAAACCAGAAATTATCCACAAATCATTTCAATTTAATCATATCATAAGACTCGTAAAAAAATTTGAGTTCAAAACACGCGACATATGATAACAAATATAGGTTTGAGTATAAGATTGGTCTAACTAGTTCGCATGTATTTTCATATAAAATCAATGAGTTAGTTATTCTTTTATATATATGTGTGTATAAACAAGAAGGCAAGATATAAAAAATTTTAGTTTTGAAAATATTTCTTGCCATTAAAATTGTATTTTGTAGAATATATTTCCCCTTATGATATTGTAAAAATGTATTGGGAAACTATGCTTGCTGGGAAAGAAATTTTATCATAAAAGTGCAAGCAAACATCATTTTTCTGGTTAAGCATTTAAGCATATTTTAAAAAAAATATAACCAGAAAAAGTAACCATATGAATCTTAAAGATAGACAATTCAAATACAAGATCATAGAGCAAAATTTTGAAAAACTTTGTGGCTAACTAGGATATTTCGATTTAAAATATTCAATACAATTATGATTTGGCACATGCCACAATGAATTCAAAATAGATTTAAGCAAAAAAAAAAAAAAGTTGGTGAGCATAACATGATGGAAATATATTTTCAGATGCTCCCCCTTTCGATTTGAATCCTAACTTAGATGCAATGAACTGCTTATGTTAATTAAAGATTAATTTCATTGAGCATGCCAAGCAGTATAAGAAATTCTTTTTGAATCTTTAGAACGACTATATTGGATATAGACTAATTCATTTTCAATACTCGACTAGTATAACTACGATATTAAGGCATACACTAGTGCTTATAACCCTGAGAACAATCCATATATGATTATGAAGCTTTAAGAGCTGGATATGATATCTCAGGTTTCCAAAAGAGCCTCAATACTCAAAAAGCATAACATGACGCATATGAGTTCTTTATGCTCTTTCTCTAGGGATGGAGCTTAGCTTGTCTAAATATTCTCGAGCATGCATTTTCGACTAAGGATGAAGATTAATTTTCTTTTACCATTCAATCATCATTTCAAAAATATTTTAGCATGCATTTTGCCATAATCATCTTAACGCTTTTTTTGTGGATTTTGATTTTTTTGGGAAAAAATTAATGAAATTTTGACAGTATGTCGTTTATAAATAGAACATTTTCCCATCCTACATATCACAAAAACATGCACTAGACATCCTAGGAGTTTCTACAGCATGCAACCACAAGTCATTGCATCAGCCATGCAGGTAACATTCAATTCAATCAACATGCACTCCTAGATCCACTACTAGCATAAATAGTAAAATAAATATTATGAAATTAAACGGACCAAACAACTTGTCAACCCAATATAATCAATAATTCATTCAAACGATCAAATAAACTATGGTGAAAGTAAACGCACAAAATAACCAAAACTTGAAAATATTCAAACAGAGAATCAAAATGATGACTTTATTAATCTAATGAAAATCCTTCAAAACAAACTAAATCAACACAAATTTGAATAAAAATAAATCCTAACACTAGCTTCAACAAAAATAACTAAACTTAACAATGGCTTAATTAGAAATAATTCCCAACAATGGCTTCAATAAAAATAACTAAACTTCAACAATGGATTAAATAGAAATAAATAATAAAAATAAACTCAAAAAAGTATTAAAATAACATTAAAATGAAGAACTAAATAGCAAAGGAGAGAGAGAGAGAGAGAGAGAGAGAGAGAGAGAGAGAGAGAGAGAGAGAGAGAGAGTGGTCGAATGCTTGTTGCTCTGGTTCTCGCACGACTCCCCAGTCCAAGACCCCCTTTTCCTTGTCTGCGCACAGCTCCCCACAAAAACTCTCCAACCCTAATTCCCCCCTCTTTAATTAAAAGCCCTACTCTACCTTTTTATTCCTTATTCTAGCGCCCTACCCTCGACCTCATTTTAATTTCTTTTTGCATGGCCCATGCAAATGCATGGGTCTTCCTAACATAGGCTCCTTTTAGTTTGTTTTACACCAACGCACAACCCACTTGAAATTTCCAGCATTCATGCACCTTTTTTTTTCTTGCACACACAGCCCCTATCTGATTGGCCGAGACCCCTTGGATATTGCATGGCCCATGCCACTTTATTTCCAAAATCCAGCCCTACTTCCACTTGTTTGCATGGTTTCTTTATTTCTTCTTAATTCCATGCGCATGATTGGTGTAGTAGGCACTAATCTTCAAGCCTAATTTCAACCTTGATGCAGCTAGTATCTCTCAAGACTCAAAACATGAAAGTTGTAGAGCTTTTTCTTGGCGTTCCATAGCCTCTTGAATCATCTCAATCGAAGTTTGTGTGGGAGAGTTATGCTCAGATTACGTAATGATGTTGAAATTATCCATAATTGCCCAATTAGCTTCACTTTACACTTAACGCCTCCATTTGTATCAATTTGCATGGCCCACTTCACTTCTTTAATTCCCAAAATGCATTGCAATAATTAAATACAAAAACTCATAAATTTAAGGCAGGTGTAGGATAAAAATTCAAATATTATAAATTGAGTTCAATATTGAATGGACGTAATTAGGCATTTAAATAAAATTGTAATCCTTAATTCATGATTTTAAACACCTAATTACGCAAATTTAATGCGTAATCAATACACACTGTGTAACGCCCCGACTAGCCACGTGGGGCCCAGGGTGCTACTTTAGTGACATTTGTGTACCTGATACCAAACTCATCATATAAAGTGCAACGAAAATAAAAGATACAATCTCCAAAATTCATTACCAAAGTTCTATATTACCTTTATATATACAAAAGTTTCCAAAATCCTTATTACAAACCAACGTACTATACTCATACAAAAACCAATTTAAACTATACCCACCACGTACAAAAATTATACAACCGTCTTAGCCTCTCTAGCCTGCTAAGAAAGTTCCCTAGGATTTTCTGAAAAGATAATTTGTATGATGGGGTGAGACAACTTCTCAATAAAGGAAAACTAAGTTAATATTAGTGTGTGACCAGCATGAGTTTTAGTGTATACAAAAAATAACCAGTTCTTCATTTAACTAAAAATAACATTTATATGTTATGCTCACTCTATACAGTTGAAAATACTCATTTCGTTTCCAGTTCAATAAACAAATAACACCATTACATAAATCTACACATATGCATAAAAGATACTCCCTATGACTAACGCCATTTACTTCCCCCGTGACATAGGTTGTGTGGTCTGAAGGCTGAATTAAGCTTGGGTGATCAGCCCAAAACAAAGTCAAAAACATCCTCTGCAAGTCCGTCTCTAGGCATATATAGCCAAGCTACAGGCCCGATGCCCTTATTTCAACCTCACGCAGGCTATCGGCTGGGACCACCTTACACTTATATCCAAAATAGTGTGGGTGTACATAGTCTAATAATCAAATCACTAGCAATGGTACTGTACTCATAATACACTGGTCCCCAGGGTTCCTAAAGCATATCATGCAATTTAAGTAATAAAAACCACATTTTAAATCATTTCGTATAAAACCTGTCATTTTATAAAACCCGGTCCACGACCGTCAAATACAACCCTGCACACAGTCGTTTAAACAAAACACCAGCCCTCGGCCGTCAAATATAACCCGGCTCACAGCCTTCAGTTAAAACCTGGCCCCAACCATCATATAAAACCCAGCCCCAGACGTCATATCAAATCTCTACATTATTCACAAGCAGTTCCAGTATTTTGCAAACAATTTCAGTATCTCACAAACAGTCTCAAATCCAATTAAACAATAAATCCTACCAAATAATCATCTGCCTCACGATTTTAACATTTAAACATAACCATATAAACAACCTAGCTTTCCCCCGTTCGTTTTTATTCAAAATACCATACCATATATCCTAAGTTTGTAAAATCCCTATTGAACGGTTGGTTTTCGAAATAATCTTGAAAACAGGTATATAAATATATACATCATAGTTTAATTAGTTCAAATTTAAATAAAAGCCTAACTTAACTTAATCCCCTTACCTGAATCTTGAAAAGTTTGATTGTTGGAATTGGTGTATTCCTAAGAAGGGGGATGAATTGGGTATTTAAAAATTTATTTCTAGGTTCATCCGAATCAGTAGCAGTAATACACAACCTAGGGTCAGTCTATATAATCGTAAACCCAATCAACACATGTACAACATATAATGAATCAGGCATGCAACATACATGTGCTGAAAATGAAAGTGTAGAAAATAAATTGCGGAAAGCACGATATGTTATCGGGGTTCGGCCAATACTACCTACGTCCCCTTCTTAGCTCGTAAGTCCGAGAATTACCACTATTACTCACTTAACGGATGGAGCCGCACCATTTACAACCATGTCAAATTACACCAGGGTTGACCTCAACCTTTACAAACTCTCCTTATGGGGCAGAGAAAGCCCTATCGATCCTTACGGGCTAGATCAACGCCCACTCAGGCCACGCCTGGAATACAACAGTGAGTATCAAATTTTTGTGTACAATTCTAATACTTCTAAACACAAGCAAATTTGTATCAATACACACATGCAATAATTAATGCACTTCCAAATGATAGATCTATAAGCTCAGTGAAGATGTGTGAACCTACTCTCAAGATATTGTCAATACGCAATCAAAGTGTGAGAGTGTGCTACAACAATATCTTTGAAACAATGTATATCAATATATCAATCAAAAATAAAGTTTTAAAGATTTTCAGGAGAAAGATCAAATATCTCAAAATGATTTTCAAAAACTTTAAGCACAAAAGATATTTTATAAACCAAGGTTGTTAAAAATATTTGCTTCACAACACAAGACAAACTTAAGAGTCTTGCAATCAAAATGCAAAGACTCACAAGCTAGCAAGATTTTCCCTACACAATAAATTTATAAACAAAATCTATGGGGAAAAATGTTGACTTAACTTTCTTTTAGAAAATCAACAATCAACACAACAATGAGAGTTTAAGCAGTGTAGGATGATTTAAAATACTTCCACTCAAATAGGTTTTGCAAAAGAATGATTAAAGAATGAGTATTTGGCTTTGAGTATGAAGAAGAAGCTCTCAGAAATTCAGAGGATATTTTCTTAATCAAACTCCCTAATCTAGGTTTAATCTTACAAATGAACTCATATTTATAGACATACTTAAAATTTTGACTGTTGAGAACATAAGGGTAACATTTAAAATTGTTTTAAATATGTTTAACCAAAATAACCCTGATTTACCCTTAATTACCTGCAGTAAAATTTGGCCAACCCAAGAGTTTCGGGTGCCTAACCCTTAGGTTCGGTCGCCCGAACAGAAACATGAAGAAAAGTAAACTTTATGCATTCAGGTGCCTGGTGAGAAGTTTGGTTTGCTAGCATTAGGCAATTTTCCAACCTGCTCGAGGTTTGGTCGCCTGACCCTACGTTCAGTCTACCGAACTTCAATATTCGGTCACCTGAGGTTAATTTGATCGTGAAGTTCGGGCGCACGGGGAAGGTGAAAAAAGTCAGTATTATATGTTCGATCGACCAAGGACACTCAGTTCAATTTGGTTCGGTCGCTCGACCCAAGTCAACCTTTTGACTTTTCAACCATTCGATCGATCGAGACAATTTTAATGTGCCTGGTTCGGTCACCAAAATCCTTTTTAATTTTAAGTTTTAGGTCCTATTTTGGGTTTAAAGTTACATGCAGGGACCTAGGATCTATCTAAGGTCAAGACTTTTTAATTTGACCTAAAAACCTGGCGTCGGTCTACCGAAGTCTTGTCTAAGGTCTTTAAGTTTTCCTATGGTCCTTACTGAACTTATAGTCCTATTATGCATGACATGCATGAATTATTACAGACTTTGGATTAATATTACAGACCCAAATAAATAAAATAAAATATAAAAATACAACTTAAAATACACAAAGTTTTCATGCTCTGCTCCTTGGCAATTCCGTTGATTACACCGAAAAATGTGCTCATTCAAGTGTTTTTCGGTTACAATTTCTCATCTGTAAACTGTGCTTAGAAAAATAAACATGTTCATACACTTAGCACACAAATGAGATACTGTGATTTATCATATATATATAGACACACACACACACACATTTACATATTACTTTATCATATATATATATATGTGTGTGTGTGTGTGTGTGTGTGTGTGTGTTTACTTATATATCTATCATACCATTTATTTAATTACTTTAATTTAATAATGCTTAATTAATTATTTGATTAATATTTACTTATTTATTTTATTTTTTTCGGGTTACTACACATAACCTGCAGCCCATGACAAATACACCAAGCACCATACCACCCATGTGAAGGCTGCTTGCGCCCATGCCCATCTGTCGCCCACACCAACATATACTGCGAATGAGAAGCCAGCGTGAAGTACTTTGAGTGTGCCTGAATGCCTATTTAAAGGGCATGCTTGTTGTTCAAAAAATATAACCCTGAAGCATATCTAATTTTGTGTAGTTTCTCTTATTGTAATTAGAGAGTTATATCATCCCATTTTTATAGTGGATTCCTTCTAGCCTTGTTCGTAGTTTTTCCCTTAATTTGTTTGGGAGTTTTCCACATAAATCTTGGTATCAATTCCTATTTTCTAATTTCTTATTTTTAGTTGTATAATATTGTTCCTACCCATATAATTTCCCAACATGAGGGAGAGATGTGTCCCACCTAAGATTTAAATTTAAGATGCAATATATTCATGTGTAAGGTCAATCTTGTTACAATTCTTATTTTACATGCATACTTAATTTCTTTTGTAGCCATAAAATAATTAACGATTTTTATTTTTAGTTAAAAAAACTACAAGAATGAACATTGGTATCTAAACACCACAAAGTTCTTTGTGGCGAGGTAATTTTTATGTGAAATTAATTTAGTAAAATAAGATGCTATTATACACCATACTAATATTGAATGTTGGTTTTAAATATAAAATTAGGAGTAAAAAATTAATTCTATATCTTTGATTGAAATATTTTTAAACAAATATAATATATCAATAATATGTATTATGATCATTACTAGCATTTGGCAGTCAATTTTTTAGCAGTAAAGTAATTTTTATATTAGAATCATGTCACAACAAATTAAAAGGTTGAATTTTGAAAATAACAATAATAATAATTTGATAATTTTAAATTTATCTTTATTAAATTATACTTATAATTTTATAACAATTAGTTATGTTACAATTTAGTTATTTTTATTCATATGTTGTTGATATATATTATTTTAATAATAATATCAACCTCTAAGATTCAATAAATTAAATATATAATTTGATATTATAGAATCTATTTCAATAAATAAGTTTGATAATTTGAACCTTTAATATTCGAAAAGTGAAGTTTTAATATCTATAAGATCTAAACTATAATAATTTAAATATTGTATCGCATGTTTAACAATAACAACAACATGAATCAAGGAAGGCATAAAGAATGTTTGTAAATAGAAAATAATAAAAATTATTTTAATAACAATATCAATCTAGATTCAACAAATTAAATGTATAATTGTATAATAATATAGAATCTATTTTAATAAATTAAATAGGTAATTTCAACACTTAATTTTCATAAATGTTGTTTTAATAGCTATGAGGTATAAATTATAATAATTTAAATAATGTATTAGGATATTAATAAGAACAATATAAAGCAGGTAAGGAGGGAAGAAAGTTTCTATAAATATAAAATAGTAGAAAATGAACAAAAAAAAATATTTTGGATAGAAAAATAAAGGAAAAAGGGAGAAAAAAAGAACAGTAAAAAAAAGAAGGAATAAAGGAAAATAACAAAAGAAAAATAATAGAAGTAGGTGGAGAGAGAGAGAGAGAGAGAATGGAAAATAAAATTTTTTAAATTTTAATTTATGTCAATGTAAATGTAATATGATATACAAATTTTTATAATTTTTTTTCATAATCTGAATTAATTTTATAATTTTCTTGTATGTAAATGTAAAAGGAAGATAAAAAAACAAAGTGAAACTAATAATTTTGATTAGTTTAATAATTTGAACACCGAAGTTTTACTTTTGTCGATTGATTGAAAGTTGAAAATATAAGAGAAAGGAAAGAAAAACATAAGTCCTATAAGAGCTCTTTTTTTAGTTTTTTTTACACTTGGTTATTAAGAAAATTAAAAAATAAAATAAATATATTAAAAATTCAATAAAAATTTTTTTACACATTAATAATCTTTCATTTCTTTTCATTTTAATTATGTTACATTGAAGTTTTTGTTGACTTGATAGATCACACCTAATTTTGATTATGACAAATACTCATAATACTGATGGTTGTACTAAGACTTGCATGCAGGTTCACTGTACACGTGTATTCGGACTGAAAGACATATCATGATAGCATGCAGTGTTCGTGCCGAAAAATGAAGATTTGTGTGTTGTATTTGTATTCATTATTTCATTTTTTCATTCTGGGATGTAAATTTAATTATGGATTATGCACTCTTATGGCTTGTAATAATTTGCATCACGCATGATAGGTAGGTATGCTCAAATTGACCTTAGTTGGACTTTAGGTACCTACACAGACCATAGAAAGACCTTAGGGAATAGGTCGATCGACACCGGATTTTTTCGGTGTCCTTAAAATAAAAAAATATTTCGGAATGACCCTAGGACACTCACATATGTATAACTAAGTGAATAGGGTGTTCGCATGATCAAATTGGACCGAAATGCATAATATATGCATGTTCGGTCGACCATACTCCATAGCACAAAATTCCCTCGATCGATCGAACCAGGATCGGGTCAATAGGTTGACCACACTCGATCGATCAAACTCACACAGTTCATTTGACCCCGGTCAACCGAACTCCCTAGGAGTCAACATCTTGACCACCTGGTTGACTAAGCCCAAATTGCATTACAACGCTCTGGTCAACCAAGTTCCCACGTGTGGGAACTCAACTATCTGGTCGACCGACCAAGGTAGTTCAAAATCTTCCCGATCAACCGAACCTCACAAAAAGGAAAAATCGCCTTTGGACTTAGAAGTCTGTTCGACTAAACGTGCAGTTCATTTTAGTCCCGATCGACCGAACCTCGCAAAAAGGCTTTGAACATACATGTCTGGTTGACTGAACGGGCAGTTCATTTTTTGCCCGATCGACCGAACCCCAAGAACTTTGGTCGATCGAACTTGACCTGGTCAATCGGTGCTCTCGGGTTGCCCCTCATTTTTACCGCAGTTAATATTTTTTAAACGGCGATAATTTATTGAAATAATATTAAAAATTTTACAATTATTTCATTTATGTCCTTAACAGTTATATTTTTGGGAAAATCTATATATACCCCCTCATTTAGAATAATTAGCAAGAGATTAGAAAGATCATTAAGGCCAAAATTCTCTCAAATCCAAAAATCATTTTATAGTCAATACTACTTCCAAACACTCACATACTTCACACTCTTGATCTCTTTAAGCATTGTGAGTATCTCTAAGGCTATTAAGCTTAATCTCTCAAGCTAGAACTCTCACTTATATTATTACTTGATTGATTTTATTTGAGAGTTTAGCATTAAAGTTCTTTCATCGATTTCATTTGATAAATCTTGTGTGAGAAGACTTTGAGGGTTGTGGTTCTTCATTGTCATTGCAAGATACCTAAACCTAGTTTTTGGTGTGCAAAAATCCTTTTTAAAAGCTAGTCTTTCAAACAACTCCACTGTTCTTTATATATTGAAATATCCTATTGAGTTTATTTGATTTAACTTGTTTAGCATATTTGAAAATTTGATCTGATTTTATGCTATTCACATATTGTGTTTCAAATCTTACTTGGATATACACTCTAGATCTGGACTGATTATCATACTTGATTGAGTGTTTAGCACACATTAGAGCACTGAGCATATTTACGTATCATTCGTACTTGTAATATTAACTAAGCTGTATTGGTGCACACATTTGCTTGTTTAGAAGCGTATTTCCGTGTACAAACTTTATACACATTGATTGTATTCCAAGCGCGGGCCTGAAGAGGGAGACTAGGCATGTGGAATAATCCCGGATTGACTTTGACCCGGTTAGGAAAGTTAGGTGCGCTATCCTATTAAGGCGTTTCAGCCCCTTGAATTGATCTGGTTTGTATAGGTGCCGCTCCACCCGTTTAAGTGAGCATTATAGTGGTAATCCTTGTGCTGGTGTGGCCAAGGCGGGGACGTAAACACAGTTGGTCGAACCTCGATAACAAATCGTGCGTGTTCTTTACATTTCCACACTTTATCTTTACTGCACGTGTATGTTTATTTGTTGATCGCGTAGATTGACCCTATGTTGTATTACACTATTGATAAAACCAGTTAACCTAGGCGATATATTTTAAATACCCAATTCACCCCCCTCTTGGGGTTGCACCAAAGCTAACAATTAGTATCAGAGCCTCGTAACTTATACTTAAACGCCATTTAGTAAAAGATCATGATAACTCATGTTAGTGCATCCCATTCATGTGAGGGTAGGTTAGTCACACACCCACTAGTATTCTGTGGTGATAATTATGTTGCATGGAAATTCAGAATGATTGTGTATGTGAAAGCCTTAAATTGGAAATTTTGGAAAGTCATTGATCAGGGTGATTGTGTGCCTATGAAATCTATTAGGTGTACTGATGTTCCTAAATCTGAGTGTGAACTGAATGATCATGATAGACACTTAATACAAGTAAATTTTGATGCCATGAATACCTTACTCCATGCTTTAGATTCTAATGTTTTATATGAGGTTATTGTTGACCTTATCGGTTACGCTCAGTTTTGATTATGACAAATATTCTTTGTATCTAATGGGTGTTTGAGGTTTTGTGCAGGAACTAAGATTGTTAAGATCAAGATGGGCACAAAACAAGTAAAGCCTGAAGACCGATTATCGATCTTAATTGTAATATAATTCATTTGTGAAAATCGGTCTGTAATAGTAAGTAAGGCTCTGGTTTGTAATAAGTTCACACACATTACATGTATGATTTATTACGTAAGCTCAAAAAAATCGTAAATGAAAAGTGACCATAGAATGACCTTAGGGCTTTCGGTCGACCGACACCGAACTTTTTCAGTGTATTCATAATCATAAATGACCCTAGGTCACACACATTTGCACCCATGTTTGTTAGGCACTTCATTAGGATTTGTGTGTGTTAAAACGGGATCGAAATGCACACTTTATGCACTTTTGATCGACCGAACCAGGCAGTTCATTCTACCTTGGTCGACTGAACCAGGCCTGGGTCAACAGTTGACCAAGGCCCTGGTCAACCGAACCAGGTAGTTCAAAAAGCCTCGGTCGACCGAAACCTCCCTAGGTCAACATTTTGACCATCTGGTCGACCGACCCCTTTTTGTACTCCAACTACCTGATCAACCGAAGGTCCTCGGAAGAAATCCCAGTGGTCTGGTCGACCGAACCAGCCACTTCAAAACGGTCTGGTCGACCAAACCTCGAAAAATTGAGAAATCACCCTCTCCTAGTCGACCGAGCCCTTAGTTGAAAATTCTCCTGGTCGACCGAAACATTTCTAGTCGACCGGACCTCTCGGATTGCTCTGATTTTTACCACAGTTAAATATTTTTTAAACAGGGTTAAAATGCTAAAAACATCATTAAACTTTCTTAATAATACCCAATAGGTCCCCAACGGTCATATTTTCTCCTATGCCTTTATATATGAGATCATTTGTGAAATTGAAGTAGGGATTAACTATCTTGATTAGAGGAGAATTCTCTAAAAACCCAAAAGCCTCTACTACTCATTTTTTAGCCTCATTCACTCATGCTTACCTTCTATTTGTGTTTACATCATTAGTAAGTGGATTGAGTGTTTGTTTGAAAAGGTTTGCTCTCCATTGTTCTATTTGATTGACACGATTTTATTTGAGAGCAAAACCTAAAGATTCTTAGGGGACTTTGGTTGATAAGTCTATCCTAAGAAGACTTTGATAGATCTTCTAAGCTTGCACCTTCATTGCAAGATCTTAAGAAGAATGTATTTGTTTTTGATTGCAAAATACTTTCAAAATACCTTCAAATATCTAGTGTGCTTTATCTTGATAAATATTTTAAAGAGATATTTATTTGTGTGAGAAAAATCTTTGTTACAATATTCATTGATTCATATCTCTAGTTGAATACAAAGGTTGAACTCTTTTTGCAATCCAAGCATATACTTTAATTGATACTTACATGCTTGAGATACCCTGCTAATTGAAATACTTGAAACTCGACATCTTTGTGTGAACTTATTGGCTGAATATCTTGTGATACAAAGATTACTTGTTTGACAATCTCATATGCATTACACTAATAGAAAATACTCTTGAGAGTTGAATCATCTAGACCACATTGAGCTTACATATTGAATCATATTGTGGTGTATGTTATTGCGCGTATTTAGGTACATATCTGCTTTACACGAAAGCACAATCAATGTACCATTTGATTGTAATACATATATGTTGTATTTTTAGGTACGGGTCTGAAGAGGCAGACTAGCTCTGGAATAGTCCCGGATTGGCTTAGACCCGATTAGGAAAGCTAGGTACGTCGTCCTATTAAGGTGTGTAGGTTGAGGTCAACCCCGCTAATTGACATAGTTAAGGTTGAGGTCAGCTCTGTGTTAATTTAACCTGGATGTAATCGGTGTTGCTCCACCCTTAAGTGAGCTATTAGTGGAATCCTCTAGCTTGCGAGCTAGAGGCGGGGGCGTAGGCATAGTTGACCGAACCCCGATAACATATCGTGTGTTTGTGTATATTGTCACACTTTATATTTACCGCACGTGTATGTTATTTTGTGAATGATGCGCTTGATTTAAATTTCTGCATATTATATTTATCAGCGTATTTGGAACTGGATAGAAAGACCCTAGGTTGTTATACTCAGCTGACATCTAGTTCAACCTAAGAGAAAAGTTTAAAATTCCAATTCACCCCCCCTCCCCCCACTCTTGGGAATACACCAATTCTAACAGTTATGACTTGTAGTAGTGCTAAGCAGATTTGGGATGAACTTGAGAGGAGATATGGCGCATCCACGCAAAAGGAAGTCATCTCTCCATGTGACTCAAGCTCCACTGATCTCGAGGGAGGTAACTAGTGTTTTGTTGCTTTAACTGATAATAAGGTTATCTCAGTTCCTTTTGCTTTAGTAGATAAATATGAAAATGATTCATGTGCTAATTTGAATAATGTGTCTGATGGTGAATCATATGATAGCAGTGATAGTGAAAACATGCCAACTTATGATGAATTGCAACGTGAATATGTTAGGACTCATAAGTTACTTGTTAAATCAAATAAGAAATATTCTATGCTAAAAAACAAGTATGATGCATGTATTAAAGAATGTTAATCAAAAGTTTTTGGTGAAAGAGAAAATAATTTAAAAATTAAAAGACTAGAAAGTAAGAATGAATCATTAGAAAAGGAATTGACTGTTTTGAAATCTTAAGTTTCTAATGATAATAAAAAGGATCATTTGATTGTAGATCTTGAAAATAAAGCAAACAATTTGTCTAAAAAACTTATGAAACTTTAGAATGTTTGCAAAGAATTGAAAAACTCAAAAATTCAAGATCTAGAGAAGAAAATAGAAGACCAATCTACGATCATTTACACATTCACTAGAGGTAAGGAAAACTTTGATAAATTGTTAGGCTCACAAAAGATGACCTTAGATAAAGAAGGTATAAGTTTTAATGGAGTGGAAAATAAGAAAAGGAAGAACCTATACATGGGGTACTTTGTAAAAGAATCGAAACATTATGCTAATACCTCATCTAGTCCATACACTCACACCACATGCATCTTATGTAAAAAGAAGGGGCACACAAAATTTGATTGCCCATTTAAAAGAAAATGTGTGAAACCCAAACGAGTATGGAAAATTAAAGACTCACCAACTCCTAACCCATCGAGAATAAAAGGTATAAAAATGATATGGGTTGTTAAGAAAAAAAAAAACCCTTCAAAATTCAAGGAAAAATTTGCTCAAATAGGAATTACATGATCACATAATTCTTCTTTAGTGGTTAGGATTAGCTATAGGGGTTAGTGTCTTCTAAAGGCTTAGGAAGTGGTTTGGGACTGAAAATGTAAAATCTTAGTATATGTCCACTATTTAAAATCTTATATACTAAGCATTTTGAAAAATCAAGTCAATCTGCAAATGCAAGTATATAACCAATCTGAACTTAATACATATATTCCTTGATTGAAATATGAAATTATTGGCTGCTTGAATAAAAATCCACTTCCAAATGGACATGGCATGTTTGCCTTGTATTTAAATTTTAAATTGCTTAACTCACACTTAAATATGAATATCTAAAGTTAAGCATACTTTGTAAATTGCACAAGTTTGAGTTTTAGGAAATGAAGTTAAAAATCTTGTCCTAAACTCATCTTGAAAGCCTAAAATGCCTGATAAAAGGTTTAGTCATCATTTTAGGCTTAAAGCACTATTAATCATAAATTCTAAATATTTCTGATGCTTATTAAAAGACATCCTTCAATAATCAAAATTAGAGGCAATTACAAAGGGATTCTAGTTTCACTGATTAATCAAAATATTCCTTTTTATGCTCAAAATATAAAATTCTTCTAATTTTGGTTCACCATATCCTCTACAGGGAATCTTTACCAACCACGATCACATAAGGTAAAGATCCACCCTCTCATTGGTTCATATCCTTGCTCCAAAATTGTGATCATATCTAAAGGATACTTTCCAATCACCAAATGGCAGTATTCCAAAATTCATACTCTTCTAGTTGCTCTTTATCTAAATTGTTTGGACAATTCCTCTTCTATGCACATATCTTGAATCATGTCCATTCATAATGAATACTCTTTGAACATAACTTAAATTTTAATTTTTCAAGAGTATTAATCCCAAAATTTCTTTTATAAGCTCTCAAACATTAAATCAAAACTCTTAGAGCTTCATCTTCATGATTTAAGTTAAATGACTAAAATGATTAATATAGATTTCAATCTAAATGATAGAACAAAATAAAAAAAAACCTATGCACTAACCATAACATTCAAAGTCATTTGAACTTAGGCCTCTCACGTATTGTAAATCATAAGAAAAGAGGCAAATATAGGCTTAGAACTCTTAAAGAAATATCTATTGTGACCTTTTGGTCCTCTAAGCTAAAAGCATTTAAAGCCAAGATATATCTATCATTGAAAATCTTAATACACTTGGCTAAAGAACCTAAAAAATAAGAAAAAGCATAAAATGAATTAGCGCATAACTCAGGGGGAGCGTATATTCTTTCATGGTTATATAAATTAAACTGCTCTCAATCTTTATTTATGCTTATATGTCTATATGCTCTTATGAGAACAACTCTGCACTAATCTCATAACTATCCATTGTTAGTTATTGTTCATATCATTTATTGGATAGTTCATTTCTCTTATGAGTTGTTGATTGAACTATTGAAAAGCATGCTTATGTTGAAAGCTTCCTACATGGCGGATGCAATGATATTATTTGCATGCTAGTTGTGAATATTAGGTTGTTACTTGCTTTTTGTGTTTATCTGTTGAAAACAACCCTCTATGAGGTACAGGTTAATTTTTGAGAAATGTCCTGTTTACAGCCGGCATGCTGCCGAATTTTCTGTAGATATTTGCCCAAAAGGCTAAAATGATTGAATACCTTGTGTGCAAATGAAGTTTGATCTTAAATTTTAAATTCCTTGGAGCTGGTTGTACGTATATATTTAAAATGCTTAGATATTGGCCGGTTCTTATGGATTTGTCATATTTTCAAACAAAATGCTGCCAAAAATTTTTAAAAATGTTGCACATAACCCTATATCATTTTTAAATGCTAAACTTCTTAAAACTTGAGTTGTGTTTCTAAAATAATATTCGAATTATACTCAAGTTAATTTATAAAGAAAATACATATTCTCAAGGGGGGACTTCTAATATTAAAACGCCTATCATATTATGCTCACAAAATTTTAGCTTAGATACGGTGTTGAATCAAATGTGACATGTGCTTAAATGAAATGATCTTTGTGAAAATCTTAAGTTGACATTTATTATTTTTCCACAAGTGGTTTGTGTCTACCACATGATCTCGCATGTGAATTATTAAATCTTTAGGATCATCATGGTTGTAGTTTTCTGGTTACATTCTTGTATGTGCAAAATTGACAAATCAAAAAATTTGTGTTTGCTTGTTTTAAATTAAAGCTTCTGTTTCAGCAAGCAACCCCCAGTACATTTTGCAAACATCATAAGGGGGATATATATTTATATATATATATATATATATATATATATATATATTGTAATACTTTATGGCAAGAACTATTTTCAAAACTCAAACTTTTTCTCTTGCCTCATCATTTTTATTATATACATATATGTTTTTAAAGTCGCATGACTGGTTCTATAACTACACATAAAAATGCATGTGAACTGATTAGACTATGTTTATGCTCAAACTTCCTCTTTGGTATCATATGTCGTGTGTTCTTATCTCAAATTTTTCACGAGTCTTATGATATGTTTCAAATGTAATGGTTTGTGTATTTTTATGGTCTAATCTTATTTTCATGTCATTTAAATCATTTAAATGACCAGTTATATAGTTTGTATGATCAAATTGTTATAAGTCACACTCTGTCATTCATGGTACATTATATGATTATATGTTTTTGGATGTTAAAAGTTATAAATCTTGATCATACCGTATTGGTTGAGTTGATTGATGAATATGTGATATATACTATTGATTAAAACTCAACATAGGTCACTTAGGTACAAAGTTATGATTGTGAATGGTCTATTTTCAAACGGCGTGCTGCCAAATTTTTCAAAACATAGTCCCAATATATCTTTTGTAGCTAAATGACTTCTTTTGCCTTCATGCTATATTTCTTATCACTTTTTGCTATTGCCAAAAGGAAGAGAAGAGGCAAAAGTGGATAAAACTATGCTTAATCTATAATAACCCCCAAAAAGGATATAGAAGATTAATAGAGTGATTCCCAAAAATAATAATAATAATAATAATAATAATAATAATAATAATAATAATAATAATAATTAATTAATCGAAATTATAAAAAAAAGAAAAAAATAATAATAATTTAAATTTATTTTTTATTAATAAAATTTATTATTATTATTATTATTATTATAACCTTACCTGAAGCAGAAGCTTCAGGAGGCTTTCAGAAGGAAAAAAAAAAAAAATGCAGAGGCTGCACAAGAGCCCCCTCTCCCTCTGAAATTTCTTTCTTTCTCCTCTCGTTCTCTCTCCCTCTCACCTCAGTTTCATGACGGATTTTCATCCAATCGAAAATTAGAAGATACCACTGGACTCCATTCTCCGCTGCCGTCATTTCTATCGGAGCGGATTGGTGGCAGGAGTGACGTAGGCGTATCCCCTAGGGTAAGCCAATTTCTCTTTTTTTTCTTTAATTTCTTGCAAATTATAAATCCGATTGATGAACGAACACCACCACGAGAATCTAGGGATGATTTTCTACAAGTCTAGTAGAACGGAATTCTAGTGGAGTCGTCATGGGCAAAACCCTAAATTTAGGGTACGGAGGGTTATTAAGGGGCTTATTTTTAATTAATTAGGATTAATTTAAAAATACTAAAATGTTGAGCATTTGAAGTTGAAGTATAATTTTTGAAATTTAGGGTCCGGGTGAGCACCGCAGGTGTAATTTTGGGACCCGCAAGAAAAATTCAAAAAAAATTAGTGGGGGTGTTAAATATTAGTTTAAATGTTAATTTGAGGTATATGGAGCCTAGGGAATGTTAGATGGGTATTATTTTGGGAAAATAAGTTAATTAATTTGGGAAAAATGTAAATTTCAGGATTTGAGTTTCGGGCGCCAAGGGCGTGGGATTTGGGATTCTAACGAGATTCTCAGTAAGTCAGGTAAGGGGAATAAATTATAACAGTATTTTTAAAATTACTGTGTGAATTAATATGTGAAAATGAGCATATGGTATTTTGCTTGAAAATTATTATGATATAAATATTAGATAAATTGTGTGGCATTTGAATAATATTAAATTATGATGCTTTGTAGTGTGAAATTAACATATTATGAGTATTAGATGAAAATTGTGTGGCACATGACATGTGTTGAAAAATGTGAAATATAATAATGTGTATTTTCTGAGAAAATATTGAAATGAGAATGATCGATGTGATATTTATACGTGAGTAGAAATTATTTGAATGAAAAATGAGTTTGTACAAATTACTGATATGCGTATTGTGGGAAATATGGAAATAAGTAAAATATGATATATATTATTATGAGATGATGAAATGTGCATAGAAAATGAGGAGAATATTTATATTAAATTGAATTGAGATATACTGAAATATGATTGATGATATGCCAACACCGCACAATAATTGCGGGTGGGTGGTATTCCTTTCCTACTGACGTCGTTGGGGAGATATGCTCAGTAGGGAGATTGTGTGTATGAAGTCCCTACTGATGTCGTTGGGGAAGTATGCTCAGTATAGAAATTGTGTTGTGAAATTCCTACTGATGCCGTTAGGGAGGCATGCTTAGTATGGAAATTGTGTGTAAAGTTCCTACTGATGTCGTTGGGGAGGTATGCTCAGTATAGAGACTCTGTGTGTGTGTGTGTGTATGAAGTTCCTACTGATGTCGTTGGAGAGGTATGCTCAGTATGGAGACTGTGTGTGTGTGTGTGAAGTTCCTACTGATGTCGTTGGAGAGGTATGCTCAGTATAGAGACTGTGTGTGTATGTGTGGAGTTCCTACTGATGTCGTTGGGGAGGTATGCTCAGTATGGAGACTATGTGTGTGTGTGAAGTTCCTACTGATGCCGTTGGGGAGGTATGCTCAGTAGGGAGATTGTTTGTGTCAAGTTCCTACTGATGCCGTTGGGGACGTATACTCAGTATGGAAATTGTGTTATGAGATTCCTACTGATGTCGTTGGGGAGGTATGCTTAGTATGCTCAGTATGAAAATTGTGTTATGAGATTCCTACTGATGTCGTTGGGGAGGTATGCTCAGTATGGAAATTATGAATGTGTTAAGAATTGGAATTATGCGATCTAATGTATTATGTAAAGTACATAAATGTGAATTTATGTATACATAGATATGTAATGAGTTAAAATGAGAAATGATTATGAGAAATAAAAAAAGTGTGTGTTTTATAAAATAAATAATTGAGGCGAAGTGAAACTCTCCGCCTGAGGGCTTACTGAGTAAGGTGAGTGCCCTGATAGGTATCAGATGTGGCCTTTCTTGGTTGCATAACGTGTTAGGGCAGAGGGAAGCTACCTGTATGGGCGGACAGTCTTCCCTATTCTCAGGAACTTCGCGGGTAATTATGTGTGTTGGAAATGAATAAACTTGAGAAATGGTTTTAAAGTTTATAAAAGCTTGTGTTGTATATCTATATGGTTATGTGAATGTGAATATCAGTGTATTTTCTCGGATGAAATGTTATTTTGAAAAATAAAGCATGTTATAACTGAACTCATATGGTCACACATTGTAAATAATTTATTCCTTCTTATTGAGATGTGTCTCATCCAAATTATCTAAATTTTTTAGAGAATCGGGATAGGCCAGGTGATAGAGCTCCGTGATTATAGGGAGCTGGGACCCTGATATACAGGGTGAGTTTGGACTAGGGAAGTGTGATTCCCTAGGGTTGTATTATTTTTGGATATGAGATAGTATTGTACATATGTGTATGTTGATACTCTGAGTATTATATTCTAGATGTTATAAATATAATGTCTTCCGCTGTTAGGTTGCATAAATAAAATGACTTTTTACCTAGTACCCAATGCGGGTCAAGTTGTATGAATGGTAATAGGGTTTTTGACGTGGCCGATTTATGGATGTTGTTTATGACGAGTGAAAATTGATTTATTATTGAAAAAAAAAATTGTATGAAAATCGGGGCGTCACATAATCATGCTTAATCTTTTATTTCCTATTACTTTAATTATCTTTATGCATAAAGTCAGGGGGAGCCTTTCTTGATTGTACCCACTTTTACATAAAGTATTTGTCATCATCAAAAAGGGGGAGATTGTTGACCTGATAGGTCACACCCAGTTTTGATTATGACAAATACTCTTGGTACTAATGGTTGTACTAAGACTTGCATGCAGGTTCACTGTACACGTGTATTCGAACTGAAAGACGCATTATGATGACGTGCGGTGTTCGTACCAAAGAATGAAGATTTCTGTGTTGTATTTGTATTCATTATTTCATTTCTTCATTCTGGGATGTAAATTTAATTATGGTCTGTGCACTCCTATGCCTTGTAATAATTTGCATCATGCATGGTAGGTAGGTATGCTCAAATCAACCTTAGTTGGACTTTAGGTACCTACATAGACTATAGAAAAACCTTAGGGAATAGGTCAACTGACACTGAATTTTTTCGGTGTCCTTAAAATAAAAAAATACCTCGAAATGACCTTAAGACACTCACATATGTATGACTAAGTGAATAGGGTGTTTACATGATCAAATTGGATCGAAATGCACAATATATGCATGTTCGGTCGACCGTACTCCATAGTACAAAATTCCCTTGGTCGACCGAACTAGGACCGGGTCAATAGGTTGACCACAACCCGATCGATCAAACTCACATAGTTCATTTGACCCCGGTCAACTGAACTCCCCAGGAGTTAACATCTTAACCACTTGGTCGACCGAGCTCAAATTGCATTACAACGTTTTGGTCGACTGAGTTCCCACATATGGGAACTCAACTGTCTGGTCGACCGACCAAGGTAGTTCAAAATCTTCCCGGTCGACCGAACCTCACAAAAAGGAAAAATCGCCTTTGTACTTACAAGTCCGGTCGACCGAACGTGTAGTTCATTTTAGTCCCGATTGACCGAACCTCGCAAAAAGGCTTTGGACATACATGTCCGGTCGACTGAACGGGCAGTTCATTTTTTGGCCTAGTCGACCGAACCCCAAGAACTTGGGTCGACCGAACTTGACCTGGTCAACCGGTGCTCTCAGGTTGCCCCTCATTTTTACCGCAGTTAATATTTTTTAAATGAGGTTAATTTATTTAAATAATATTAAAACTTTTATAATTATTCCATTATGTCCTTAACGGTTATATTTTTAGGAAAGTCTATATATACCTCCTCATTTGGAATAATTAGTAAGAGATTAGAAAGATCATTAAGGCCAAAATTCTCTCAAATCCAAAAATCATTTTATAGTCAATACTATTTTCAAACACTCACATACTCCACACTCTTGATCTCTTTAAGGCTACTGTGCTTAATCTCTCCAGCTAGAACTCTCACTTATATTATTGCTTGATTGATTTTATTTGAGAGTTTAGCATTAAAGTTCTTCCACCGATTTCAATTGATAAATCTTGTGTGGGAAGACTTTGAGGGTTGTGGTTCTTTATTGTCATTGCAAGATACCTAAACCTAATTTTTGGTGTGCAAAAATCCTTTTCGAAAGCTAGTCTTTCAAATAACTGCACTGTTCTTTGTATATTGAAATATCCTATTAAGTTTGCTTGATTTAACTTGCTTAGCATATTTGAAACCTTGATCTGATTTTGTGCTATTCACATATTGTGTTTCAAATCTTACTTGGATATACACTCTAGATCTGGACTAATTATCATACTTGATTGAGTGTTTAGCACACATTAGAGCACCGAGCATATTTACATATCATTCGTACTCGTAATATTAACTGAGTTGTATTGGTGCACACATTTGCTTGTCTAGAAGCGTATTTCTATGTACAAACTGTATACACTTTGGTTGTATTCCAGACGCAGGCCTGAAAAGGGAGACTAGCCTTGTGGAATAGTCTGGGATTGACTTAGACCCGGTTAGGAAAGCTAGGTGCACCATCCTATTAAGGCGTGTTAGTTGAGGTCAGCCCTTTGAATTGACCTGGTTTGTATAGGTGCCGCTCCACCTGTTTAAGTGAGCATTATAATGGTAATCCTTGTATTGGTGTGGCCAATGTGGGGATGTAGGCATAGTCGGCCAAACCCCGATAACATATCGTGCGTGTTCTTTATATTTCCGCACTTTACCTTTACTGTACGTGTATGTATATTTGTTAATTGCGTAGATTGACCCTAGACTATATTACACCGTTGATAAAACTAGTTAACTTAGACGATAAATTTTAAATACCCAATTCACCCCCCTCTTGGGGTTGCACTAAAGCTAACAGTTTTATTATCAATATATTTGATGGAAAGAGGAAAACTATAAAAACAATTTTTGACTTGTTTTTTCCTAAACAAATTCTTTAAATTAAAAACTTTTGAAGAAAGGTTAAATAACAAAAAAGAGAAGGGAGAGAGACAGGGAGATGACCACCATGGGGAAGAGAGAGAGGGAGATTGTTTCAAATTTAAGATATAGAAATATGGATATCAAAAGTCTCAATTTTGTTATAATTCTTATTTTACATGCATAATTAATTTCTTTTATAGCCAAAAAACAAATAATACTTTTTAGTTGAAAAAACCGCGAGAATGAACATTGGTGTCTACAACAACAACAACAACAAAACTACGTCTTAATCCCACTAAGTGGGGTCGGTTATATGAATCTTTTTCTGCCAATTTATGCGATGATGGACCATTTCTTTTGATAGATTCAAGGATATTAAATCCTTACTATCTCTTCTTAAGTTATTTAAGGTCTACCTTTACTCCTTCACTGCCTCTCACAGTAATTAAGTCACTCTTCCTCACAGGTGCACTATAAGACCTACGTTGCAAGTGTCCATACCATTTGAGTCTTCCCTCCCTTATCTTATCTTCTATAGGAGCTACACCTAACTTACCACGAATATGTTCATTGCTTAATTTATCTTTCAATGTTATACCACTCATCCATCTAAGCATTTTCATCTCGGTAACTTCTACATTTTTATGATATTATGTTTCTTCGTCGCCCAACATTCCGATCCATGTAGCATAGTTGGTCTTATAACTGTCCTATAAAACTTTCCTTTCAATTTTAAGGGTATTCTACGATCACATAGTACACTTGAATCACTTCTCCATTTTACCCAACCTGCTTTAACTCTATGCATTACATCATCTTCAATTTTCTCATTCAGCTTGCATAATAGATCCAAGGTATCATAATCTACAAGTGCTATTTATTTCTTCGTCATCAAGTTTAACTTTGTCTCCAATATTTCTCATATCATTACTAAAATTACATTTCATATATTCTGTTTTATTTCTACTCATCCTAGAGTCTCTAGATTCCAAAGCTTCTCTCCATAATTCTAACTAAGTCTCTACTTTGTCCCTAGTTTCGTCAATTAATACAATATCATCTGCAAACAACATACACCATGGAACCTCCTTTTGAATACTCGTAGTCAATTGGTCCATTACTAAAGCAAAAAGATAAGGACTCAAAGCAAATCTTTGATGTACACCTATGGTAACTGGAAATTCTCTAATTTTTCCATCTATATTCCTTACACTAGTCATTATTCCATCGTACATATCCTTAATGACATCAGTATACCTATAATATACACCCTTTTTTCTAAAACCCACCATAAAACTTTCATAGGTATCCTATCATATGCTTTATCAAGGTCAATAAATATTAGATGCAAGTTCCTCTTATTTTTCCTAAATTTTTCCATTAATTTTCTTAAAAGATAAATAGCTTCTGTGGTAGATCTCCTAGGCATAAAACCAAATTGATTTTCTGAGATCTTCATTTTTAACCTTAATCTTTGTTCAACTACCATTTCTCATAGTTTCATCGTACTCATAAGTTTAATTCGACGATAGTTATTACAATTTTGAATATCTCTTTTATTTTTGTATATAGATATTAAAGTGTTTTTCCTCCATTCATCCGACATTTTCTTAAATTTTACTATTGTATTAAATAAATTAGCTAACCATATAATTCCGTTATCAGCCAAGCATTTCCAAACTTCAATTGGGATGTTATCTGATCTCATAACTTTCCCATTTTTCATCTTTTTTAGTACAAACTTAACTTCGTTGACTCTAATTTTGTGAATAAATCTTATATTTTTAGTCTTTTCCTCACAATTCTAAGTTTAAGTCTTCTATTTGATTTTCGTTAAACAACTTACTAAAATAACTTCGCTATTTTTATTCAATATCTTTGTCCTTAACCAAGACAATATCATCCTCACTTTTTATACATTTTACATTTCCTAAATCCTTACTTTTCATTTCTCTAACTTTAGCAAGTTTAAATATATTTCTTTCCCCTTCTTTTGTACCCAATCTATCATACAAACTATTAAATTATCTATATTTAACTTCACTAACGACCCTTTTTGCATCTTTTCTTGCCTCCTTATGTTTTTCAAAATTATCTCTGTTTCTTTATTTTTGTCACGTTTTAGATTTTTTTATACATCTTTATCCCACTACTAACTCTCTTTGCTATTCGAAAATCTTCCCCTTGATTCACCTAAAATCTTTTTTGCTATCTTTTTAATAGAGCTATCTAATCTATTCCAAAGAATATTTGTATCTATCTCATCGTCTAAGGTTCAATCTCCATCTTTGATCATTTTATCTTTAAATTTTATTATATTTTCTACTTTTAGGTTTCACTATCTAGTTCTCCTACACTGATTTATTTTATCTTTTTTCTTCCATTTTTTAATACATATATCTAACACTAAGATTATATTGTGTGGTTAGACTTTCACATGGAATGGATGAACGTTGGTATCTAATTGCCAAAAAGTTATTTGGTTTAGATTAATTTTAGGTTTTTGAAAATTTCAATTTATTTTGGCCCAACCAGGGTGAATTTTTTTTTTAATTGTATTTTGGCAAGAAGAAATCTTTAACCACAATAAAAAAACAAAATATGAGATTTCACAAGAGAGAATTTACACAGATTTATCAACTTTCCAGCACACAACCTCAAAGCTAAAGCACTTGTCAGTCGTTGATCATCTATACTCGAAAGGAAAAAACAAAACAAAACAAAACGTGGTTCATCTCAGTGTTCTCCATAACCAGAATAATCTTTCACCATCAAAATCTCACCACATAACTTCTGAGGCACTTGCTCCAAGGCTTTTCCTTCTTGCCAAGCTTGCCCTACAACCACCCCCGGTCCCACGTGACGACCATATACAACCACCTGATCAGAGAAAGGCCACGGATGTTTTGCTGCAAATGCATAAAACAACTAAAATTAAGAAGACTGCTCTGAGGTTATGAAGCCAGAACGAAATGCATGAAAACAATTTGGAGATCACAAGAAAAGAGCTTAGCATCACGGGCCTACATGGCAAGCAGGGAAAGGGGAGAGATCTGTACACTGCCGCTCTCCTTCTTACCTTGGTTACCACCATCACCGATGCATGATGCATAGCATCACTCAGATTATAATTTAGGTTTTCTAGCAAAATGCAATTTATCTAATTTGAATCATGCAAATAAGTAGCGAGGAAGTAGGACTAGGAAGGATGAAGAGGTAGTAATCAAATACAAAAAAAAAAAAAAAAAAAGACTACAGAAAAACATACACAAACACATCGAAGGCATTTCTGCTGTGACTCAAATGAGGAATGGAGGAATTCGCCTCTCTCCCTCTCTCTCTCTCTCTCTCTCTCTCTCTGCAGGGTGGGAGGGAATGAAGAAAACAATACAAGTACTCTTTACCATTCAAAAAAGAAGCCTTATCATGACCAGACCTTTTCCAGACTGTTTATTTACAAAATAATAGTACTCACGGAATTTATAGCAATTTGAAATATCTGATCTTTAATCATTATTTACTATTTTTCTTCACTTTTCCCCTGATATTCTTTATATATAACTCTATCAACATTATGATGGAGGACTGCTTGTGCCACCTTTTGAGCATTTTTATAAGACATGTAAGTAAGGAAATTAGGGATTTCCTACTAATTTGGGACTCTTGCTTATTTTAGGAATTTTAGTTCTTTGGGTTTCTTTTTTGATACTTTAAATCACTGTGGAGTAATTTTGCAATAATTGATTATTTTATCTTTAAGATTTCCTATTTTCTTGTCAAAATAGGCTTACAGATGCAAGGGAAGATGAATCCGAAGAGGCTTCCTCCTAATTGTTGCTTCTGCCTCATAGCCATCTGGTCAGACTCGCAATCTCCCAATCCAGACCATCTCAACCTCCACAGAGCCCCTTCTCAGTCCAACCCCAAAGCTACAAATGAAGTTTAAACCCACAGGAAAAAAGAATTCACCGCTGCCACAAACAGGGGATGATGAAGTAGGAAAAAGAAAAAAGGAAAAATAGCTGCAGTGATGGAGAAAGTGTAGCAGAAGCAGAGGAAAAAGAAAAATGTTGCTGCCAATCTGAAAATCAGAGAAAGCTACAGGATAAACAAAATAATGAGAAAAGGTATAGAAAAATATAGAGTGCTTCTTCTTCCTCAGAACTTTGTGGAGATTTATTGTTGGCAAAGCCAAACTCACTGCTGTCGAACTCATCATTGAATTCTTAGTCCTGCCAATTTGCAGCTTTATAATGTCTTCTGCTTCAGTACCAAGTGATCTCCCAATCATAGTTGACCCAGCCTGAATCTCCTCCAGCATTGCCGCACCCCAATTATTGACACTCAAAGCATCTCTGACTTTATGTTTGCAAGAAAGTACTTCTGTTCTTAGGGGGCTCCCTAATGATGGACAGACTGGATAATTTTAGGCAATTATACTCTAGTTGACGATTTAGAAACTAAAGATTCAATATCTTAAAAATTTTAGTTAAGTTAGAGTTTTGGATTTTATATTGATATTTAGTTATTTGAGGTTATTTTCGAATATTTTTATTGTTTTTATCCTTTTTCTTAGTTGCCTTGTAAATATAGGCTTATGGACGTGAGGGACCAATGATTACTTGCATGTCCTTAGCTTCTTTTCTGGTTATTATTTCTCTTTTCTCCTTCTTTTTTTCTTCATCATTTTTTCTCTCCTTATTTTCTCACTCAAACCTATTTCTGCATGTGTTTGATTTCTCCTTTGCTGTCCTATCTCATACATTTAATTGGTATCAGAGAAAACTCAGATTTTCCACATCTGCACCGCCATCATTGTGTAGTTGTCCTCTTTCTGCCCAGTATTCACCCACCCAAGTCTCCCAACCAAAACTCTCATTCCCACGAAAAAGGTCCCCTTCAATCCAAAGTTCAAGCCACAAGGGGAAAAAATGATAGTCGCAGAAGCACGGAAGAACAGCCAAAAAAAGAAAGAAGAGGAAATTGTCATCAGCCAACCCAATTTGACGCACCCAGTTGAACCCATACCCATCCAACAGATTAGAAATTAATCTTGGCCCCTCAATATATGCACATTAGCCTTTACATGAGAATTGAGACCTCCCCACTTGCCAAAAGATTTTGTCCCTTCGCATTGATACTGTCGACAAGAAATTTAACAACTAAAAAATGAATTCTGTTAGGCTTAAAATTTTTGGTATGGAGATGAAGGGATATAGATTAGGTAGCAGAATGGTCCTTTAATTTCATAGGGCTAGTCCAAGGTATTCTCCATACCCCTACTCCCTGACTGATGGGCATGTTGAACTCTCTGCAGAAGGGGCGTAATTGGTTCATTATGGTTCAGTTTTGAGCAAAACCGAAAACCAAACCAAACCAATTGGTTTTTAAATTATTCAAACTGAAACCAAACCGCACACCGACAGATTAACTTAATCATAAACCGCTCTTTTCCGGTTCGGTTAAGTTTTTCTTGGTTATTAATACAAAATTTTAATCTTTAATTGGCTCAACTGAAGGTAGGCCAAAACGAAGGCCAAAAAGAAAAAAAGTTTTATGCACAAAAGAAATGGCTTTAATTGCCATAGCCCAGCCATTAATTAGACAAGCCCCACCTAAAAAAATTTATACACAAATACCCAAAAGATACGGGATTTTTTAAATTGTCCCAGCTCATCAATTAAATAGACAAGCCTAGCCCTCTATGTTTGAACACAAGGAATATATACTACCCAGCCCATGCATTTATAGGAGAGGGAAGGGTCTTACATTCTCCTCCAGCCGATGTGGGAGAATGGTTCCCATCCCAACACCCAGCACCAGCAGCCAACTCTTCAATCCACTCAATGCTCTCACTCTTCAGTCACTTGCCCCACATCGAAAGAATGAACATGGGGGGTGCCTCTGCTTCTCTATAAATACAACTGAAGGTTTATTATTTTCATATGAAAAATTATCAAATTATTATTATACATTTATGTTTGTATATGTTGTTGTTGTTGTTGTTATTATTATTTTAAAATTATTTTTACATTAATTGGGTTTTCAGTTTTTTTTGGTTTGGTTTTCTTACAAAACCAAAATCGAAACGAAAGTTGGTTTTTATAAAAGCCAAAACCAAACCGAAGACCAAAACCAAAACACCAAACCAAATTGTTAAACTGCTTAGTTTTTGGTTTTCGGTAAATTTTGTACACCCCTAATCTGCAGTTAATTTTGTAGGTAAGTATTATAAAGAGCTTATCCCATAGAGAGTCAGTATCACAAAGAACTCTTGATAGGGGTGATAAATACTCCCCCAGGTTTGATCATGAGGATCACTTGAATATCACTAAAAGAGAAAGCCAATATATGATGGGAAGTAAGCAAATGCTCTAGTGGTTAGATCAACCTGCTGTACCTAGTGGGAAGCATGAGTCAAAGACTGAAAATAGAGATACCTTCTCCTCCTAAGAAAGAGTTGTTTAGTGAGCTCTTGAACATAGACAAACTACCACAATGGCTAGTTATATGGAACGACTTGAGAAGCTTTTGCTTAGAACTGGTATTGTTGAGAATAAATGGTCTCAACATGGATATTAGGAAAGAGATTGAGTTGCATTCCCTTAAAAGACTTAAGAGGTAGCCTACTAGAAAGCCATTTTCATAGAGAAGTACCTCAAGATTCCTTGTAGGACATCATTTGAGTGGGTGCCACCAATCTAGATCCTTTCTTTGTTCTAAGTTTGTTGTTCCCATACTATTGTCCCAATCTAGCTTGAGGATAAATACTGCTACTCTTTTGTCACTTGTTCTACTGGTTCTAGCACTCCTCAAGCTAGTAGTTCATCTATGCAGCCCATTGTTTCCACATAAGAGGTCACATTGCTACCTGTTGTCTCCAAAGAGCCTTAGCTTTGGAGGATGAAGCAGATGATATATCAGGTTAGGATCGGGTTGCAGGTACAGTTGAGAAATTGGATTATGAGAGTGACCTAGTTGGTGACTGAGAGGAGGAAGATTTGGTTAAGTGTCTTGTCTACTACTATGGACACTTAGAAGTGAAAAAGGACTACTATTTCTCACACCCTCATCAAATGTGGGGATAAGCATGAAATCTGGTCATTGATCGGATGAATGCAGCATCTAATGCTGCTTTAGGTAAACTAAACCTTAAGGTAGAGATCCTTCTAGGGCAAATAGGGTGGACATGACCAATCTATCAATCATTGAGAGGTGCCATGTGCTCATCGAAGTAGGAGATTACAAGGAGAGAGTTTATTGTGATGTGTCACCCCCGTGGATGTAGCTTTGTTAGGGAATCCTTGGTTATATGATCTTCAAAAAAAACACATGCTAATGTAAAAAGGCAAGAATATTATTTTGAAACCTAACAAGTCCACAACCAGGATCCTAAGTTTAGGAACAAGCGAATCGTATAGGTCCCTCTAACAGAGTATTCATTTGCTACTATTGAGATAGAGAGCTTTAAAAGCATCTGATAGCAGTCATACCTAGGGGAGGCTTCCCTTGAGGTCATTGACCCTACACATGAACCCCCCCCCCCCCCTTCCCCCAATCACCCCACCCCATCCCATCCAAAACACACACAAAATCTCAGGGCTACAAATGAGTCAAACTGCTTGTGGCTACTTGGTGCTTGGCTTGATAATGGTTTATTCAAAGTCGATTAAAACGAAACCTACATTCTAAGCTTTCCAATTAAACAAGCTGAACTCAAGCCTAATCATCTTAGCTCACTAGGCTTATGAGCTGGTCTTCTAATTGTTTGTTCATCTGCTTTGCGAGTTAACTCCTTCACAGCTTGATAGCAAGCTTGGCTGGCAGGCTTTTGAGCTAACTCGTTAAAAAAGATCGTTAACACTTATTTAGGACTGTTAAAAAGCTTGACTTATGACTCACTAAAATGACGCCTTTTATATATATATATATATATAACAAAAGAAGATTTCATTAATAGATAAAGAATGTACAAAAGCAGTGAGATATCTCCTGAGACAAGCTAGGATAAAATTGATGTCATTTTAGGTGTTAAAAGTTTAAATTTTAAAACATATTTCTCTTCAATTACCATTTGTTAGGGGCTTGAAGCAAATTTGGGTCGAGCTCAAGTTCTTAAGCCTAAACCAAGCTTTTGAGCTATACTCAAGCTTGGCTTGTTCGTTAATACGAAACTGTTGATGGTTAACTTAGTCATTTAGCATTTTAAGTGTGTGTGTTATGTTAACAAGTGAGATTTAGTAAGGGCATTACGGTCATTGGCACGTCACTTTGACATATATTATATATAAAGGGCGAGACCTATCATTGTGATTAGGTCTTCCATTTCACCCAATACCCAACATGTTATCAGAGCATGATTCAGAGACCTAAATCTAATTGTAACAGCCATTATCAGAACCAAAGCCCAAAACCCTAAATCCGCTGCATGCCTACCATGTAGAAGAATTTCCAGCAACACCATAGCCCTAAAACATAGCCAGCAGCTGCCAGAAGCCAGAGCAGTTGCTGGAAAATTCCTGGGTGACACTGCCAGTTCAGGAAGACAAAATCCACAACTGATTTTGCAAAAACAACACCATAGCCACCCACTGACACTGCCGGCCTGCTCCCCACAGAAATCTCATCTCCAGCAGCTTCCCCATGCGCCGGTGAGTGAAGCCAATTTCAGGCATGTTTCTGGCCTGGATTCTTCCAGCAGGGCTTGAATCCCTCCATAAACATATTATTGAAGTTTTTCTTGATGTTTTTTATCCAAAGATCTCACCTTTTTTAGTTGTTCATTTACGACATCCGAGGAATGGTTGTTTGATGCTTATCGAAGCTGTTTTTCAATGTTTATTGAGTTTAGTGAGCCTGAAACAGTGGTATTTGCTGTGTTTTTGATTGGTGTGTTGTGGCTTCTTGTTTGCATCAGTTGTCTTGTGTATGTTGGGATCGGATTGGTGAATTTGAAAAACATGTTGCCTACTCTGTATTTTTTAATATGTTGCTCTATCGAGGTTGTATTTATGTTGGGGTAGAGTTCCCAAATCCCAAAAGTGTGTCTCCCCTGTCGGTTACTTGTCTGAGTGAACAACGTACTACAGCTGTTTCAGAGGAAGAGTACTTAAAAGTTCCTGCAGTATCAGGCATCTCAACAAACATCTCATCACATTGCATCTTTTGCTCAGCAAAGTAACCTCCATCTGTATGTCATCCAGTATCTCTCCCACTAGTCCCTGGATTATTAACACTACTGCTACTGACCATATGACAGGTGTCAACAATTTCTTTTCTACTTTCCGGTATTCTACAAATCTACCTTCAGTTACCCTTTCTGATGGGTCCACTACTGCTGCTAAGGGAACACGAACAGTAAATCCTACTCCATCTCTCTTTCTTCTGTTCTTTACATTCCTAAATCCCCCTTTAATCTCATGTCCGTTAGTAAAATTACGAAGTCACTAAATTGCTCTGTAACCTTCGTTCCTGATTCTGATCCTATTCAAAATCTAAAGATGAGGACAATGATTGGTATAGAATGTGATGCTCGTGCACTTTACTACTTTGAGTCATTCTCTTCTACGAGTGCCTATAGTGCCACTACCACACCACATCAAATCCATTGTTGCCTTGGTCATCAATCATTTGGCAAGTTAAAACAAATAGCTCCTACTTTGAGTTCCGTGTCTAACCTTGACTATAAGTCTTGTCGATTAGGAAAGCATCATCGTATTCCGTTTGCCTCCCAAGTCAATTAAAGAGCTGTTAGCCCTTTTATGTTAGTCCATTCCAATGTTTAGGGTCCTAGCCACGTCACGTCAAAGTTGGGGTTTCAATACTTTATCATTTGTCAACGACTACTCCAGAATTACTGGGTTGTATTTTATAAAAGATTGATCTGCGTTTTTTAATATCTTTTGCGCCTTTTGCTCTTAAATAAGGACTCAGTTTGATATGCTAGTCCAGATACTTCGTAGTGATAATGTTGAAGAGTACTTCAATACTCAATTCATTACCTATATGACAAACTCTGGCATGATCCATTAGTCATCTTGTGCCCACACTCCACAACAAAATGGAGTTGCAGAGCAGAAAAGCAGACATATTCTTGAAGTCACTGGAACCCTTTTGTATCAAGTGAATGTCTCCAAAAGTGTTTTGGAGTGATGCTATGCTCATCACTTGCTCTCTGATCAATAAAATGCCATCTTCTATGTGGTGGTAAAATCCCATATTCAATTAACTTCCCTAAGTCTCTTTGTTCTCCCTTCCTTCTTGTATATTTGGTTGTGTTTCCTTTGTTCATAAAGTTAAATCCATGAAGGAATAAATTCGATTCTCATGCTATCAAATGTATTTTTCAAGGTTCTTGCTATACTTAAAAAAGGATATAGATGTTATAGTCCCATTTTACATCGATTTTTTGTCTCTGCTGATGTCACCTTTCTTGAGTCTACACTGTACTATTCTGATTCCTTGAGTTCTGTTGACCTTGATGAGTCTCTTCCTTTGCCTAGCCTTCTCAATCATAACCTATTTCCATCTTCCAGTCTTCTTGCATCTTCATCCAGTTTAAGTCTTTCTTGTCACTTGGATCATTCGAATCTGCAAGTGTACACACAACTACTCAAAGAATTAGAGCCTCCTCCAACTTTTGATGAGAATTGACAAGTACCATTAAATGATGAGAATCGACAAGCACCATTAAAGGATCCATTGCATGTTCCAGTTGAGCCTATCAATAGAGAGAGATCCAAGAAGATCAAAAAGAACTTCATGGGATGATTCAAGATAATTCGGGCTTATTCAAAAATGGGGCACCCAAGCTTGGCCCAAAGAAAGATGAAGGCTCAATAAACTTAATCCAAGTTTCTGATAGAGTTGATCTTGCTTAATTGCTATAATCTTTTTAATAATGGTGTGCTATTCAAATATGGGATTTGACTCTTTGAGTTTTGTGTTATATTTAATTTGTAATCTTGTAAGAAGTCTTAATAAGTTGTTGAGAGTTGTTGGGCCTCCCTTTGACTTTTGTGTTATATTTTAATTTGTAATCTTGCAAGAAGTCTTAGTAAGTTGTTGAGAGTTAAGAGTGGTTGGAAGTGTTTAATGCTTTGTCTCCTAGGCTATGCCTATAAATAGCCTTCTCATTGTAAGAACAAAGATCATGGAATAAAACATTGAATAAAAATGTGAGGTTTTGTTGCTTCTGTTGGTCCTTCAGAGAACTTGAGAACTTATCAAGGATTCTTCCTTGTGGCATTCAAATTTTATACCTTTGGTTCGTGATTTAATTATAATGGGTCGAGGTTTGTTACTTTATACCTTCGGTTCATGATTTAATTATAATCATTGGGTCAAGGTTTGCTACATAAACCTTCAGTTTGTGTTTCATTTATAAACGTTGGATCGAGGTTTTCTATCCAAAATCTGAATTTTATCTTTCTTGGGCAGGTATTCCAATATTGGTTGTTGGGTTTCAACGCGTGTCAGTTGAGGTTCGCATCATTTGGCAAGTATTTCAATATTATTCGCTGGGTCTCAACACATGTCGATTGGGGTTCGCCTCATTTGGTATCAGAGCTTAAGTTTTAAAAATCAGGTTTACTATCCTTTTATCATTTGTTTCTTGTTTTCATCCTATCTTATTATGTTTATGTTCATTATTTGTTCTTGTTTTGTAACGTGTACCAAGTTAGAAAAAAAAAAAAGGTATCAAAAAAGAAAAAAAAAAAAAAAAGAGACGTCAAAAAAATAAAAGAAAGCCAAAAAAAAAAAAGAAGCGTTAGGAAAGAAAAAAAAAGAGATGTCAAACAAAGAAAACAAAGCAAAAAAAAAAAGGTGATATTGAAGCAACAGGTACTATCATTTGGTACTTACCAAAGTTTTTTTTTTTTTCTTGAATCGTGTCTTTTGTAGTTTCATTTCCCTCAAAAATATGATTTTTTGTCCTCTTCCTTTATCCGTTGTTTCTATAATATTTTCTTTCCGTCAATATTGGTTTAAAATACTACACGGATTCGAGGACGAATCCTTTTGAAGAGAGGGGTAATGATGAGAACTGACAAGTACCATTAAATGATGAGAATCGACAAGCACCATTAAAGGATCCATTGCATGTTCCAGCTGGGTCTATCAATAGAGAGAGATCCAAGAAGATCAAAGAAGCACTTCATGGAATGATTCAAGATAATTCGGGCTTATTCAAAAATGGGGCACCCAAGCTTGGCCCAAAGAAAGATGAAGGCTTAATAAACTTAATCCAAGTTTCTGATAGAGTTGATCTTGCTTAAATGCTATAATCTTTTTAATAATGGGGTGCTATTCAAATATGGGATTTGACTCTTTGAGTTTTGTGTTATATTTAATTTGTAATCTTGTAAGAAGTCTTAGTAAGTAGTTGAGAATTGTTGAGCCTCCCTTTGACTTTTGTGTTATATTTAATTTGTAATCTTGCAAGAAGTCTTAGTAAGTTGTTGAGAGTTAAGAGTGGTTGGAAGTGTTTAATGCTTTGTCTCCTAGGCTATGCCTATAAATAGCCTTCTCATTGTAAGAACAAAGATCATGAAATAAAACATTGAATAAAAATGTGAGGTTTTGTTGCTTCAGTTAGTTCTTCAGAGAACTTGAGAACTTATCGAGGATTCTTCCATGTGGCGTTCAAATTTTATACCTTTGGTTTGTTATTTAATTATAATCATTGGGTCGAGGTTTGTTACTTTATACCTTCGGTTCGTGAATTAATTATAATCATTGGGTCAAGGTTTGCTACATAAACCTTCGGTTTGCATTTCATTTATAAGCATTGGGTCGAGGTTTTCTATCCAAAATCTGAATTTTAGCTTTCTTGGGCAAGTATTCCAATATTGGTTGTTGGGTTTCAACGCGTGTCAGTTGAGGTTCGCATCATTTGGCAAGTATTCCAATATTGTTCGTTGGGTTTCAACACATGTCGATTGGGGTTCGCAAATGAGGTGAATTCCCGCCAAAATAACGAGATCCGACAAAAAAAAGGAACCCAAGATCGTTCTACGTTCAGAATTGAATGATAGACCTAGACCCGTTGTTTACGATAAACAAGAACCTTGGTATATACGACCTCAACCCGTTGTTTATTGCGAAACAAGAACCTCGGTATAAGGAAGACGCCACAAATGGTGGTGGAAAACCATTTGATAAGTCGTTGGTGAACGCCACGGGAAATCCCGATAAGTTCGAATAGTTCTTCAAAGAACCGCAGAGAAAATACTCTCACAATTTTATTCAATGTTTTATTCCATGATCTTTGTTCTTACAATGAGAAGGCTATTTATAGGCATAGCCTAGGAGACAAAGCATTAAACACTTCCAACCACTCTTAACTCTCAACAACTTACTAAGACTTCTTGCAAGATTACAAATTAAATATAACACAAAAGTCAAAGGAAGGCCCAACAACTCTCAACAACTTACTAAGACTTTTTACAAGATTACAAATTAAATATAACACAAAACTCAAAGAGTCAAATCTCAAATTTGAATAGCACACCATTATTAAAAAGATTATAGCATATAAGCAAGATCAACTCTATCAGAAACTTGGATTAAGTTTATTAAGTCTTCATCTTTCTTTGGGCCAAGCTTGGGTGCCCCATTTTTGAATAAGCCTGAATTATCTTAAATCATCCCATGAAGTGCTTCTTTGATTTTCTTGGATCTCTCTCTATTGATAGGCCCAATTGGAACATGCAATGAATCCTTTCATGGTGCTTGTCGATTCTCATCATTTAATGGTACTTGTCAATTCTCATCAACTTTAACTTCTACACCTCCAATTCCCTTGTTAGATGATTATCTTCCTCAAGTGGTTGATCCTCTTATTGCTTTTCGAAAAGGTAAACAGATTTGTGCCCAACATCTGTTTCTTATGATTTCTTGTCACCCTCATACTACTATTTTGTTCGTCCCTAACTTCTATTGCTCTTCCCAAGTCTATTTCTGAAGCCCTATCCCATTCTCTGTGGAGGGAAGCTATTATAGAAGAGATGCATGCTCTATAGGATAACAATACTTGGGACTTGGTACTTCTTCCTCTTGATAAGTCTATGGTTGGTTGTCATTGTGAAGGTTAATCAAGATGGTTCCTTGGCTCGATTGAAGGCCCACCTTGTTGCTAAAGGATATACTCAAGTGTATGGCCTATACTATTCAAATGCCTTTTCCCCTGTAGCCAAACTTGCCTCATTACATCTGTTCATCTCCTTAGCCACCACCTATCACTAGCCTTTAGACCAGTTAGACATGAAGAATGCTTTCTTACATGGTGAACTTTAGGAGGACATCTATATGGAGCAACTACCTAGGTTTGTTGCTTAAGGGGAGTCAAGTTTAGTGTGTCGGCTCAAGAAGTCATTATATGGTTTAAAACAGTCTACGAGGGCATGGTTTGGTTGCTTCAATGTTGTAGTACTTGAGTTTGACCTTCAATGATATGCAATAGATCATTTTGTATTTTATCATCATACTCCATCCGGAAGGATTCTACTTATTATGTATGTGGATGATTTTGTGATTACTAGTGATGATGATCAAGGTATTTAAAGCCTAAAGCATTTCTTGCAAACTAACTTTTAGACAAACGATTTGGGACCATTTAAGTACTTCTTGGGTATAGAAGTATTGAGATCACAAACCGGAACTGTCTTGTCATAGAGGAAGTATGTTCTTGATCTTTTAGATGAGATTGGATTGTTGGGATCTAAACCAATTTATACAATTATAGATCCTAACAATAAGCTAGTACTAGACATGGGTGATTTGTTGCCTAACCTACGATGATATTGGAGACTTGTGGGAAAGCTGAATTGTTTCATAGTCATCCTGTCGGATATATCTTTCGCAACAAGTGTTGTGAGCTAGTTTCTTGATTCTCCGAGAACAAGTCACTGGGATGCAGTAATTCGCATCTTAGGATATCTCAAAGGTGCACATGGGAGAGGTCTCTTATAATCGGATCAAGGTCACACTCATATTCAGGGACATACTAATGTAGATTAGGTCGGGTCACCTTCTAATAGAAGATCCACAACTAGATATTGTATCCTTGTTGGGGGAAATTTGGTGTTTAGAGGAGTACGAAACAAGCTATGGTGGCCATGTCGAGTGCTAGGTTAGAATATAGTGTCATGGCTCATACTATATGTGAACCTATTTGACTGAAGAACATGTTGGAAGAACTGGTTTTCCACATTCTTAGTCTATGGAGCTGATATGTGATAATCAAGCTGCCATTCATATTGCTTCCAACCCAATCTTCCATGAGCGGAACAAATACATTGAAGTTGATTGCCAATTTGCTCAAGAGAAACTTGGGCAGAAGCGTATCACCATGACTAAAGTGAAGTCTAATTTCTAGCTTGCTGATTTATTTATTAAAGCCTTGGTGGGTGTTCATGTTAAATTCATTTGTAACAAGCAAGGAGCATATGATATATATGCTCTAGATTGAGGAGGAATGTTGATGGTTATCTTAGTCATTTAGCATTGTAAGTGTGTGTGTTATGTTAACAAGTCAGAGTTAGAAAGGGCATTATGGTCATTGGTATGTACTTTGACATATATTATAAATAAGGGGAGAGACCTATCATTGTGTCTAGGTCATCCATTTCACCCAATATTCAATAGAAACAAGCTTTAGTTAAGTTAAGCTTGAGTCAAGCTAGAGTTGTATCAATGTTAAATAAGCAAAGCTTGATTCTTCAAACAATACCTTTTAAGCTTGACCTCGAGCTTCCTTCAAAGCAATCAAGCCAACTTCAAGCTAGTCAAAACTTGGCTCAAAGCCTACTTGCAGTTGCAGTGAAGGTAGTCAAGACATTTAGCATGCTAAAAATTTGCTCTCACTATCACAATTGAGTAACCTTCCTCTGTTGGAACAGAAGAATAGAAAAACAGAAAAAACAGAGAATAAAAATACTGAAAAATGCCTCTTTAATTCACTAACTTGATGAAGAAATTATATATAAAAAGCTACAGTGCTGCAGCACTTTTTGCTGGATTTTTGAGATTCTTTTCTATTTTTTCACTACTTAAAATGACTGAGATAAGGCCACTAGTTATAGGGCAGAGTACATGGGGAATAGATGGGAAATTTTAATATTCTAGGGACTCAACAACTCATTAAATAAACCTAGAAACAAGGGAAGAATATGACAAGTCCCTAGACTAAATAACTCACTCGTGTGCTATTAATGGATGACAGCTGTATTCCACATTGAAAAACTGAACAGAACTTTGAATAAAAATCACACTAGCTGCAACTTGCTGACTGAATAATTTTATTGTTGAATGTTCTGTTGACTGTTAGCTGAGTTGTCTGCTGACTTTTCAACTAAATAACTGAATTAACTTACTTCAGTAGGTTCACAGTTTTCTCACAAATTCCCCTCTAAAGCCGTGAGTCCTAACATGTCTCTGAACTTCAAAAACTTCTCAGTAGTAATAGGTTTTGTGAGCATGTCTGCTGGTTGTTCATTAGTGCTGACGAATTCTAGCTGAATTTCTTCCTTCTGCACAAGGTCACAAATAAAGTGATTTCTGACCTCAATATGCTTTGTCCTGGCAAGAAAAATTGGGTTCTTAGTTAGAGCTATTGCTGACATATTATCACAATAAATGGTTGTAGGACCCTCTTGCTTCTTCCTAAATCACTAAGTAATTTCCTCAGCCAAACTCCTTCACAAGCAGCCTCCGTTGCTGAAATATATTCTGCTTCTGGAGATGACAAGGCAACAGTGTTTTGCTTTCTTTAACACCATGAAATGGTGCCATTTCCAAGGCAGAAAACATATGCCGATGTGCTTTTTCGATCATCAACTGATGCGGCCCAATCACTGTCAGTGAAACCGGCCAAAACAAACTCAGAATCTTCGTTGTACTTCAGTCCAAGTTTTAGTGGGCCTTTAAGGTTCTTAATACCCTTTTTGCTACTACATAATGAAGTACACTTGGGCTGTGCATGAACCTAGACAACATACTAACAGCTTGTGTAATATCAGGCCTAGTATGAGTCAAGTAAATAAGGGATCCAACTAAACTCCTATACTGATTTTCGTCGAATTTCTTAGCTCCATCATTAGAATTTAATTTTTCATTTATAGTCACAGGAGTACTTGCAGCCTTACAGTCCTTCATATGAAATTTCTTCAAGATATCAGCTGCATACTTTTCTTGGGAAATGAATATTTCCCTTCTGCCTTGCTTAACTTGCATCCCGAGGAAGTACTTCATGATCCCTAAGTCTGTCATCTCAAAATTTTTCATCATTGAGTGCTTGAAGTCAACAAGTAAATGAAGATTGCTTCCAAAGTAAATTAGATCATCAACGTACAAGCAAACAATGATGAAATTAGTTTCTTTTTAAAAAAAATAAAGAGTTGGTTCATGAAAGCTTTTCTGAAATCCTGAATTATGAAAATAAGAATCAATCTTACTGTTCCAAGCTCATGGAGCTTGTTTGAGGCCATACAAAGCCTTGTTCAGTTTGTACACCTTTTCTTCTTTGCCCTTCACTTCATATCCACGTGGCTGCTCAACATAAACTTCCTCATTCAGTTCTCCGTTGAGAAATGCAGATTTAACATCCATTTGATACACATTTAACTCCAATTTGGCAACTATTGCAAGTACAAGCCGAATTGTCTCAATTCTTACAAACGGTACAAAGGTCTCATTGAAATCAACTCCAGGTTGTTGAGAATAACCTTTGGCAACCAATCTGGCCTTATACTTTTGAATGGAACCATCCTCGTTATATTTGGTTTTGTAAACCCACTTGAGACCAATAATGTTTTTGCCTTCATGAGGATCCACAAGCTTCCATGTGTTGTTCTTTTCAATCACGTTCAACTCTTCTTCCATGGCCTTTTTCCATTTTTATCCTTCACTGCATCTTCAAAATTCTGTGGCTCACAAGAGAAAAGAGCAAATTCTGAATTTTCATTAGAAAAATAGCTTCTAAAATCACCATACCTTTCCGGAGGTCTTTTAACTCTCTCAGATCTTCTTAGG
The DNA here is from genome assembly GCF_029873635.1 of Malania oleifera. Classification (NCBI taxonomy): domain Eukaryota; kingdom Viridiplantae; phylum Streptophyta; class Magnoliopsida; order Santalales; family Ximeniaceae; genus Malania; species Malania oleifera. Next base: position 39,993,805 of record NC_080422.1, on the reverse strand, counting down.
ACAAGTGAAGAGGATGAAGTTCCTTCAATTTCTAAATTTTCAGATTTTGAACTAAGGTTCCCGAGTGCAATTTCAGCTTCTGAAATTGCTGGATTCTGAGATTCAGTAGTTGATTTAGGTCTTGTTGCTTCAACTGGTACAAAATTTGGAATATTGTTGAGTTCTGGCCGTTGGAAGTCCACCGTCATACTCCCCTTTCGTCAAAGATGACATCTCTTGCCACTGTCAGCTTGTGATTAACAGGATTTAGCAGTCGGTAGCCCTTTGATTCATCGTTGTACCCAATAAACAGAAGCTTTTCTCCCTTCTGATCAAACTTATCCTTATTGGGAGCTTTGTTGAGTGAGTAGGCTAGACAACCAAACACTTTTAGATGGCTAACATCTGGTTTTCTCCCACTCCAAGCCTCATAGGGAGTTCTATTCTTCACTGATTTTGTTGGTGACCTATTTAAGATATAAACAGTAGTATGTACAGCTTCAGCCCAAAGAGAATTAAGAAGTCTTTTACCTTTTAACATGCTCCGAGCCATTTCAACAATGGTCCGGTTCTTAAGGTCTTCATTTTCAGCCCACTTTGCCTTTCAACAAGAGCTTTGAACTCCAGAAATATTGAGAAGGCATCTGATTTTTGCTAAATAAAATACAACCATATCATTCTAGTAAAATCATAAACAAAAAATATGAAATACCTTTTGTTTCCAACAGATGGTGTTCTTGTGGGTCCAAATATATCCGCATGAACAAGCTCCAAAGGAGCTTTGGCCCTCCAAGAAGTTTTGGGGAAAGGAAGGTGGTGCATCTTCCCGTAAATACAGCATTCACAAACTCCTTCAATTTGATTTATTTGGGGAAGACCACGAACCATATCCTTTTGCTTGAGAAGCTACAGTCCCTTATGATTTAAATGCTCAAATTTGAGATGCCATAGTCGAGATTCGTTTGAAATTTCACTCTTCAAAGCCACTTGACTTGTGTAGTTGATGGAGAGTGGAAAAACCTTGTTTCGAGTCATCTCAACTTTAGCCATCAGTGAGTCTATGATTCTGCATTCATTTCCTTCGAAATGGACTTGATATCCTTTTTGAATTGACTGCCCCACACTTAAGAGATTGTGAGCAAGTCTTGGGACATAAAGAACATCATGGATGAATTTTTGCTCACCTGATCTGGACTGCATTGCTATTACACCTTTTCCTTTGACTTTTACAAATTTCCCATCACCAGGAATAACAGAATTTGAAGCATTTTCATCAATTTTAACAAATAACTCACGGTTACCTATCATATGACTGCTGCAGCCACTGTCAAGGTACCAAACCTTGTCGTTGTTGCTTTCAGCATTGAGACAAGTGAGAAACACTTGCTCTTCATCATTTCCCTTGCTGAAATTTGCTTCTGAACTTTCATTCTTCTTGTGCCAACAAGCCCGGTCTGAATGGTTTGGAATGCAGCACCTTTTACACCTTAAATAGCATTCAGCTGAGGTGTGATTTGACTTCTTGCATATGATGCAATTCTGTCCTTGATTGCTGGACCTTTAAGGCTGAAAATTCCTGCCTCTGCCACGGCCTCTTCCACGACCACGGGACTACATATTTTGGCCTCTTTTGAGACTGGTCTTGTTACTGAAAATTTCCCTTCCTCTCTTGATTTTTCCAGTTCAAATTGAGTTTTGATTGAAAAGCCTACTCCAAGGGCTGACCTGAAGATCTTTTAATCCTTTCCTCATGTGATTCTAAAGAATCACAGAGGTCAAACATGGTCATAATTGAGAGGTATTTTGATTCTTCAATTGCTGTAGCTGCATGATCAAATTTTGGTGGTAAACTTTTGAGAATTTTTTCAACGATCTTTTTTTCTTCTATCCGATCACCATAAGCTCTAATTCGGTTGACTATTCCAGCAACCTTGGAGAAAAAATCTTTGATGCTTTCAGAATCTTTCATTGCCAAGCAATCAAAGTTCTTCCAAAGAGATTGTAGTCGGATCGAGACTACTTTATTGTTTCCTTGAAATTCCTTCCACAGTGTTTCCCATGCGTCTTTAGCCTTTTGAATGCCAAAGATGCGGGGATAGATGGTCTTGCTGATCCCTTGATGAAGATGACTCAAAGCAAGAGCATTATTTTTTATTTTTTCTTTGTTCTGGGCAGATCTCTGAGATGAGGTTTCTGTGCTTGTGTTTGTAGAGGATGAATCATCATTTGCTGAAGTTGAATCATCATTCCCTTCTTCAATAATCTCCCATAAGTCTCGTGCAATGAAGAAAATTTTCATTTGATCAGCCCAATACCCATAATTTTCTCCTTCGAAGATGGATACTTGGTTTTGAGAATAATTGAACATAGTTCCAACAGAGGAAGAGGTGTTGGACGACATGGCTCTGATACCAAATTTTGTTGGAACAGAAGAATAGAAAAACAGAAAAAAACAGAGAATAAAAATACTGAAAAATGCCTCTTTAATTCACTAACTTGATGAAGAAATTATATATAAAAAGCTACAGTGCTACAGCACTTTTTGCTGGATTTTTGAGATTCTTTTCTATTTTTTCACTACTTAAAATGACTGGGATAAGGCCACTATTTATAGGGCAGAGTACATGGGGAATAGATGGGAAATTTTAATATTCTAGGGACTTAACAACTCATTAAATAAACCTAGAAACAAGGCAAAGAATATGACAAGTTCCTATACTAAATAACTCACTCATGTGCTATTAATGGATGACAGCTATATCCCACTTTGAAAAACTGAACAGAACTTTGAATAAGAATCCCACTGGCTGCAACTTGCTGACTGAATAATTTTATTGCTGAATGTCCTGCTGACTGTAAGCTGAATTGTCTGCTGACTTTTCAACTAAATAACTGAATTAACTAACTTCAGTAGGTTCACAGCTTTCTCACATCCTCATAATGGGATGAACTCAAAAAAGCACATTGAAATGAAAAGGTGGGTAGGAAATCTTACAAATAGAGGTTTTGTGAGCTAAGTTTAATGCTTGACCCCTGGTGTAGTGACTACCTTAACTCAAAGAATGATAGAACTCAAAGGATATGCATATAAAGTAGAAGTAGAAGCGTAGAACCATGAACAAGTATAGGTTCCCTTTACCTATATTGAGGATATGCTTGACATTAGGATTGTGAGTTAAATGAAAAAAGAAAGACGTGCAAGAATATACCCAAAAGAATCCAACAAATTTCTTATATTTTGTTGTTTGAATTTTTAAACTGAAAAATAGTATGGAAAAAAGAATTCTGAAGTAAATACATAAATCTGCCACATGCCCATGGCATGGACTATAATGAGACAGCCACGTGCACACTTAATAGAAATGACAAAGGGTACAAAAAGAGCTGGGGGGTAGCTCATCTGTAGACTGGGGGAACACCTTGACGAGAGACAGACTCAAGACATGAGAGAGAGAAATTGTAGGGAAGCGAGGCAAGAGAAATTCTTGAAGACACCAATCAGCCCATCGGAGAAAGAAGATTGGGAATTGTGCGCTGCAAGAGAGACAATGGCGTCAGAGGAAGATTATCACTGGAGATGATTGACAAGCTTTGTTGAAGAGAAGCTTTGTCGAGGGAGTTGCTTTGTCAAGTGGAACACTTTGTGGAGGGGGATGCTTCGTCAAAGGGCAGTCATCAAGAAGAGACAGGAGCCAGCATGAATGACAGGGGTTCGTGCCCTAATATGCTATTTTCTATTTTAAAAATATCTTTTATATTTTAGAAAACAGGCTGATATATGCGTGCAGCTAAAACTCTGAGGCGTGAAAGGTGTGTTTTTTATGCTGTAGGCGTATGCCCAGCTAAAAAGGCCGTATGCATATGGGGAGTTCTGCATTTTAAATACGCCGTGGGGTGTTTTTTCCTGAAAACACATTGAGGAAGAATGCCTTTAAAACACTGATTTGGATAATGTAAATGAAATTCATAAATCAATTAAATAATCTGCACATGAGTGGTTAAATAAAGTATTGTTGCTAAAATCTAAGTTCAATTTTCCACATAATTTCAGAAGCCTTTCTAATAGTCTGTTGTTTCAATGAAAAAAAGATAAATCAAGAGACAAATTTCAAATGAAATTCATAAATCAATTAAATAATTCGCACATGAGTGGTTAAATAAAGCATTGTTGCTAAATCTAAGTTTAATTTTTCACATAATTTCAAAAGCCCTTCTAATAATATGTTGTTTCAATGAAAAAAAAAGATAAGTTCATGAGAAAAATTTCACTTCACTTTTAAGTCTTACAATTGGATCCAAAGGGAATTTCATTTTGTACTTAATTTCGACAAGTTTGGCTAAAATTTCAAGATTTCGATAAATTTTGGATGATTCGTCATCAAACTGTCGACGGAAGTTTGTAAGATGGAAATCAATTGCCATTTCAATTTTGAGGGTGATAGAAAGCAGAACTGACAATGAAAAGAGTCGAGCACATTAATTAGAAAGGCAAGTTCATAAATCTCTCTAATTAAGTTTCCTGACAAAATGAGGTTCTCAAGAATTCCCAGTCTGCTGCAAAATAAGGAAAGAAAAAACAAAAGTTTCATGAAGAGTAGATAATTGAAAAAAAGAAAAGGCAAGGATACACAAGAGACAAAGACTCGAGTAAGTGATATTAACTCCAACTTCAGCATCCCACACATTTTGAAGTCCAAATTTACCATGAATCACCATACGCCAAAGAGAACTATGTTCTAAGGGAAAACACTAGAATCACTTCCCCACCAATAAAATGTTTTCACATACCAAATTACATAAACCAGAACCTCCCTCTCCCCTTCTAAACCCACTTTATTCATCCACTCTACAAGATGATCCCTACTAGACAACAAGAAATCCCTCATCAATTTCTCTAATCTTCGAGCCCTGCTAGAATTTTAATAATGGACAAATAATATAGGACAATAGATGAATGAGGATTCTATATGAGTAATATGACCCCTAAGTGAACAATGCTCCCATCTACCAGTCCAACCCCCTAGCAATTATCTCATAGACTGGGTCCCAAAAAGAATATATAGTAGGATTACCATCTAAAAGGGATAAATAAGTAATAGGCCATTCATAACACGACAACCTGGTAGCCAAGAAAAAAACTTGCACCTATGCCTATTCTCACAATACTGTCGTTAAAAAATTTTATTCTTAGCCCCATCACATTTTCAAACAAAACCGAACGAAAGAGAATGGTATTGTAACTACAGATGCAACACAAACAAGTTTTCATGTACCACCTTAATCCCTTCCACCAAACGTCTATTAACACCTCAACATGTCTGTCACAATAGCAAAAAGAAAATGGGGAAGAGGATCTCCTTGTATCAAAACCCTAGAAGCTCAAAAGTCAAAATCAAGACTTTGCCCCACCATTCACAAAGACCTCAAAGTCTATAGACAAGAGATGCCCACGAATCCATTTCCTCCATCCCACCACAAAGCCTTTTTTGTACAAAACTTTGTCCAAGAAATCCAACTAATCCAATCACAAGTTTATCAAATCCAATTTTCAAAAACCAGATCCTTCTTTTTTGCTTCTAATAGAATCTTCGACAGCCTCATTCATTACCAAAACTGCATCTAAAATCTGCCTGTCACCAATGAAAGCACTCTGATTATGGGAAATAGCATCCAACAAGACAATAGCCAATGTCTTAGGGAACTTTAGTCAATATTAAGTTAATAAAACTTTAGTAGCATGGACTTTTATAGGGACTAGGTTAATAAAACACTTGAGTTAATGCTCTTACTCCCCCCCCCCCCCCGCAAAATCAAAAAACTCATTAAGGACTCTAAAAAGATCTTGCTTCAAAAAATCTCAATAATCCCATAAAAAAAAAAAGTTAGAAACCATCTCAGCCAAGAGCATTATTGTAATGGTTTTGGGACCAACTCTGGTGAGGTATTGCCCGCTCTGTTCCACTAACCTCATAGGTTTGTCCTGTAAAATGCACCTCACATAGAGCTCAGACCAACCTTATAAGCCCAAAATTTTCCTAGTGCAGATGCAATGTGGGATTGTAACATTATCCACTACCTAATCTCTAACACCTCTGCTAAAGTGACTTGTGTATGGTCCCACATGATGGTACCCCCATGGTTGCTCTAATACCAAATGTAATGGTCTTGGGCCCAACTCCAATGAGGTATTGTTCGCTTTGGCGACACTAGCTTCATGGGTTTACCTATAAAAGCGCCTCACATAGTTGGAGCTCAAACCAACCTTATAAGCCCAAGATTTCCCTACACATTCAATGTGGGATTGTGATACTTATCCACATGCATTTCAAAAACTTTGTCTCTAATATCCTCCTCCTCAAAAAGCCTCTCTAACCACTCTGCTTTTTTAGCCAAAATGTAGCACCAATCCAACCCTTCAATCATAGCCCTCTCCTCATCCTCCTTTGAAAAATCAATAGCATACTTGTAATGCAATCAAGATCCCTAGTGACCAAAACCTATTATCCTCTAACTCTTTGATAAAATTCCTTCTCCTCCTAGCATTAGCCACCCACGAAAAAGTCTCATACTACAATCCCAGTCCTTAACACAATTTATTCTAGACTTCTACTCTTGGCTCACCTCTTCTCTCAAAAGAACTTGCTCAAAATCATTAGAAAACTGAACTCTTCTACTAGCTACTTCTTCTGAAAGAGAACACTCTGCTAATTTATCACACCTAATTCTTGTAAAATATCTTTTTCTCTATACAAACATCACAAAAAACCTCCACATTCCAGATTATAAGTTGTTCTTTTAGAAACTTCAATCTCTTGATACCCCCCCCCCCCCCCAAAAAAAAAAAATCTTCCACATTACATTCATCCCACCACTCCCTACCCAATGTCCAAAAATTTGAATGTGTCAACCACATTTTATCCAATATAAATTATTGGTTTAGATTCAAGTAATAAAGGACAATAATTAGACATCACTCTAGGAAGCACTTCTTGAGTAAAGCTAGGAAAGGCATCATCTCAAACTATAACAACCACAACCATCTAGCCTTAAATCCCACTAGGTAGGGTCAGCTAACTGAATTCTTTTCAGCCAATTTACATGATATTGGCAATATCCTTTGACGATTTAAGGACTATTAAATCTTTACTGATTATCACATTCCAAGTTATTTTAGGTCTGCCCCTATCTTCTATTGCCACTAAGAGCGACTAGCTCACCCCTTTAGGGTGCCTTATTTGGCCATTTCCCAGACTCTCCCTTATCTTTGTGCATGCCAAACTTACCACAGAAGTTTTTTATCTTTTAACTTATGCCATTCATCCACCTTAGCATTCTCATTTCAGTAACTCTTACCTTTTGGATATATTTTTTTCTTAGTTGCCCAATATATTGATCCATAGAGCATGGATGATTTTATAGCCATCCTATAGAATTTCCCTTTTAATTTCAAGGGTATGCTATGATCACACAGCACGCACGCCTGAAGCACCCAACCTGCTATGCATTAATTTTTCCTTCAACTTGCACAATAGATCCAAATATCAAAATCTATAGTGCTATTAATTCTGTCCTTTTTTCCTTTTGTTTTGTTAACAAAGAGGATAGTATTAAAAATAAAACCAGAAAGTACAATGAGGGAAGAACAGGATGTCCTCGCAAGAAGAGTACGCAATGCAGCTAAAAATAATAACAAAAGCACTGCCCTCCAATCCCTAACAAGATCAGAGAGTGCGCAACCCCTAAAGAAACCAAAAGAAAGGACTCAAAGAAGGCTGAAAAAACCGCTCCATCCCACAACCAAACCAAGTTATGAGATCATTGAAGGATCTCACGCTCCTTTCGGCTTGTAAGGTCCACAAAATAGCAAACACCAAGGATGCCATAGCACTTCTCCCTCGTACTCTACCCAAAACCCCTAATATCTCATGAGAAAAATTGCCCACAAGCCCAAGGTGGCACCCAGGCTTCACTAAAACAAGTTAATAAGGCATTCCAAAGGTGGGTAGAGCATAATAGTGCCATTAATTTCTTGATCCAAGGTATCCAAGGGTGCTATTAATTTCCTGACCATCAAGTATGATCTTCTCTCCAACATTCCTCTTACCATGACCAAAATTACATTTCATATATTTTGTCTTTTTTTTTTTTGGATAATAGAAAATGGTATATTAGATTAAAAAGAGAAGTTACAACTTAAGGGGACAAGAAGTCCACCCGAAAAAATGAGAAATGGAATAAAAATTAAAAAATATATATTAAACAAAATTAAAACAAAAATAAAATAAACAAATAAAACAATTAACCAAGAAAACCTCTTTTCATTCTAGTTGACCAAGCACTATAAATTTGCTAGGCTCCCTCTGACATTCTTCACCATCGTATTTCATATATTTTGTCTTTAACCAAGACACTATCATCCTCATTTTTCATACATTTGATTAATATATCTTATTTCTACTTATCTATGCCATCTTTCTTTTCTATTTTCTTCTTTAACCAAGGCAATATCATCCTTATTTTTCATACATTTGGTGCTACTTAAGTCCTTGCTCTTTCTCTAGCTCTAGCAAGTTTAAATATGTCCCTTTTCCCTTCTTTTCTATCTAGACTAGTATATCGATTATTATATGCTCTGCTTTAGCCTTACTCTTTGGAGTAGAATAGCTAGTTCTATACTAAAAAGATAGCAGTAAATGAGGAAGATTCTCAGCTTGTAAAGAGAGTTGGCGTTAGGATCAAGATGTCCAAAAATCTCTAAAGACAAAGAGTATGTGGTTTAAGACATGACAAAAAATATAAAAACATGGAAAATTTTAAAAAGTATAAATCGGAAAGAAAAGACGCAAAAAAAATGTAGAAAGCAAAAAATCTACCAAACCTGGTAGCTACTGACTAATTAGCAGCGAAATCCAGGTGACTTGGACTTTAGGAAGAAAAGTATTTCTCAAATTGGAGTCTCTAATAAATGAATCAAATCCCTTCATGCTAGAACTGACCTTAGAACCTCTCAAATTTTCATTAGTGGATCTAATAACATTAAAGTCTCCCCCTAAGCACCAATGAAAGAAACACAAACCCTCAGCTGCAGCTAACTCTTCCCACATAAACACTTCAAAAGAGGACAATTAGGTCCATAAACCAAGTAAACCACCACTGCCCCCACCCATACCATATAAAAGAACAAATGCAGAAAAGTAATCAATCAAAACATCCAAAATAAGAAGTGAACCTAGTGTCCCAAGTAACCAAAATGCCCTCCAAGGATCCAGTAGACACTAACAATACCCAATCCTTAGACCTGAAATATCAAATAGTCCTAACAAGAAGCCCATCCACTAATTCTAACTTAGACTCTTGTAACATAACAAATCAGGGGAAATCTTGCCTATCATCTCCTTAATCTTACAACATTTAACCATGCTCCCCAAATCCCTAACATCCAGCTCAACAACTTCATCCTGACACCTCACTACCCCACATCTCTTACCCCTCCTCCAAGGCTCCACCCATAATTGACAGTACAAAGCCAATTTTTGCATTTCCTTTTACACTGTCCTTTATTTTTTCTGCTTATAGGCAGTAGAAGTAACAATAACCTTAAAAGCCTGACCAAGAGGACTAACTAACTTGTATCCCATTGTATCCAACATCCCTTATGGATCTCAGCTGTTTCTTGCCTCAGCCAATGCTTCAAAGGTCACTGCTCTTCCTTCAAGACCTAATTCTCTTTACCATGGCAGATAATCCTTTTCAGTTAAGACATTACACGTATAGGCCAGATGCGTTTGTCAGAATTAAAATTCTCATTTTCAGTAATCCAAAATTCATGCATAGTGTTAGAAGTGCAACAATATGGCTCTCTTTACCTGAAGGATCCTTAATAAACCTGTACCATGCTGCTCAGGTATAGACGAACTTTTGGAAGTCCATGTACTCTTGTGTGATGCATCCTGTTCTGACACCCTACATCCATTATCAGCAAGATATTTGCACTGATCAGACATGAGCTCTGTATCTGCCAAATCCACCAGTTCAGAAATCACTTGCATTAACAATTTATTCTCCACCTCGTACAGTTTCTCCAATTTGTGTTCATGTTCAGAGAGAACATACTCCTGCTCAGAATCAGCCACCTCCACTGGAATGCAGCCTTCCTTATCTGAACCTTCCCTCAGTCTAACCTCCACAAGCATCCCTATCACAACAGCAGCTGGGACCTCCACCTCATGCACTGAAGCATTCACTTTCTCACATGTTCAAACATCAGCCTTCACCCCATCCTTAAAAGCTCACCCGCTGACTTCATCCTGCAGGATCAATGGACTGATAAGGGCTTGACAAAATGAACTGATACCTTGCCTGGTATCTGCAACACAACTCATCCCCACCACTGTGTTTGCTGATACCTCCCCCTCGGTCTGCAATTTTGTGCTTATAATGGGGGCAGTCTCAATTTTTGTCTGTGATATTGATAATGTATTCAGATTGTCTTGTAAAGAAAAAGAAACCTCATTCAGAAGGGATGTTGCTGTCTCAAGCAGTTATTGGTCTAATGTCTCCCCCATAGCTTCCCCTGCACTTGGCAATGAATAACAGGTATTGTGTCTAAACTCGGCAGTGAATTGGGCTTGAGCTTTTTCACCCAAGCTTGAGCGGCTCACGTCCTCTCAAATAATGGACTGGATACTCTGGTCTAGGACTAGCACCTGAGGCCCACAATGAGTAATGAAATAACAGTCTTCAACCCATAATTCCTTGGTCTATTATGCTCAGCGTTGGCATGCTGTCTCTTTTGGTATGAAATTCAAAAACAATTTAAGACAATATGCTGGTTGAAAATCAGTCATGCAAGGGATGGTGGTTTCCAATTTTTTATTACTCCACTGCTGAATTTTCCATCTATAGTTACAGGAAAATCCCCATTGTTGGCAGGAGGACCCTCCAACTTTCTCTGCATCAGCATAAAGGTGCATGAGACAACCTATGGAACATGGAAATCCTTCCGTCTTCTTTCACAAAATTAAGCGGCTCACATTCTTTGCAAATTAAATGCATACCCTCCAGTATAGAGTGCTGCTCAATGTTCTCATTTCCCAGTACAAACTCATCCAACACAAGCTTCCTCACAACCTGGAATTTACAAGGACCAACCCCAACCCCACCCCCCTCCCCCCTCCCCAAAAAAAATATTTAATAATTTCTCGACAATTATTAGTTGTCCTGAGATGTTACACAAACTGCATGAGTGCATGAGTAATAACCCTCCTGGAGTTCTGAATGTTTTGAACCATGGATACTCTGATTTCTGCAACTAAAACTTGTGCAATTGTTGCCTTACCAATTATATTTACATCCAGTGACATAAAAAAGACATTTTCCTCCCATATTTTTTGACAACTCAAGAGTGATTGTGAGTGGGTTGCCCATTCAAGCAAAAATGACTCTGATCTTCAATGAGGATAAAAGCCATGATGATGATTCTTCTCAACTCCTATTCTTTCTCTCTCCTTTTTTTTTCCTCCCATGTAATATACATATATTGTATACGGCACACTGCATTTATTTTATATATTTTATATACATATTCAATAGTATTTTAGGACGAAGAATTTGGATGAGTAAATGCAATATTTGCCTTCCTCTCTCTCTCTCTCTCACAAGTCTACTTCTCTTCTACTCCCTTTCCTTATCTCTTCTCTTCCTTTTTCCTCATTCTTCTCTCTTTCCTTCCTTTTTTCTCCTCCTTCTTGCTTGTTTATTCTTGCTTGACTATCCTACATCAAATTATTTCTTGATATCTAATATTTTAATGACTCCAGTTACTAATGGCTTAAGAAAAAGGAGGTGCCTTGACACCATTTATATCACACTCCTAACTCCTAGTTTAGGTTTTCTTCATTTTACTCAGTTCTCGATTTTGTTTAAGTTCTTTCAAGTTTACTGAATGGACATATATTGGAACAAAAGAAGATAAATGAAAATGCAGATAAAAGAAAATGCACTTGCTAGGAATAATTTTGGCACAACAAAGCATGACAAAAATGTTTTTACAAATTTTACCAATAATATTTAGATAAAAAATTTTAATTCCAAATCTAACTTTTTGCACAATGCATATTCTGCATAGAAATAACTGAAATATATTCTACCTGGTTTTGGGAATCCCTGAGGGTATTTATGAAGGTCGAAGAGTCCATCTCCAAATTCATATGCAAAATCACAAGGCTCTTCTGTTGATATCACTTCCTTGACTTGTCTCAGCACAAAATACAATCGGCTAAATGAATTTGCAAATCCAGCAAGAACTGATCCACGTGAGAATTTATAAGATTCTCAGAGAAATATTTTTATCAAGAAAATAAGTTATACAAAATCAAACTTTTGAATTGACCAAAAAACAGAATTAATGTAGTCAAAGACTCAAAGTAGATATATAGCCATAAAAAACAGCAAAGAATTGATTCCTCAAAAATGTTCAGGTGGACACTGTATATTAGGATGCCATACCAAAAAAAAATTTTCACAATTTTTTTATGAGAAAAAAAAATTCATTCATTAAAAAATAAACAATTATACAAACATTAGATGACAAGACGTCTTCCTGTACTCCCTGAAAGAAATTACAGAAGGGCCGCCCTCCAGTCTCATTGGAGTCCATACAACGATATCCCCAAACAATTTCCAAAAGGTCCTACTTTGTGGGGATTGCTGATGTTTTTTGTTCTAATTTTGACAGATTTGAGGGAAGTAAGGTGCATGCTTGTCGAAAGGTGGCTTGTATGGATACTGAGATGAGGAAGGAGTTTGAAGAGGACAGAGATTCTGGTGAGACAATGGTAAAGCTTTTAAGGAGAGATTCTAAAGGAGAACTTAGTATAGTGCAGGACTCTCTTGCAATGGAGGTTGGGTGTAGCAATGGTGCAAGAAAAGAAAAGGAGGTGAAGAAATGGGAGGATTTTTCAGATTCAGAAAGTGATAATACTAGTGAGTTCAACTGTGGTGGGGGATTGCTGTTGGATGAGATTCGAAAACAATATGAGTATGTTTCTGATCCTTGTGACAATATAGAGGATTTGTCTTATGTTCATCCTCCCCCATTGGAAGGTTTGAAGGGAGTGTATTTTTTTATATTTGATAATGATGCGCTGCGTAACAATTTACAACGTAGGGATGGAATTTTGGCCACTCCCATAAAGGAAATTCCTAAGAATGAGTTAGAAGCTCAAGATCTTTTGAACAGAATGGATTTAAAGTTGACTGGTATTGGAGGAAATGAAGTGTGCTTGGATGGTGGCAAAAGTCATAAGATGAAGGGTCAAAGCGATTTAGCAAATTTGAAGAGTATGGTAGATTATAATGGAAAGGATTTGAAAAGGGGTTTCCTTGGTTAATATTGTATAGTTTTTGTTAGGCTACCACTTTACCTAAATGCTTAAGCTGTTAGGTTGTGGGCCAACAATGCATATCAAGCTTTAACACTTCCCTGCACATGCAGCCCAACAGCACGCAGAGAGATAAAAAAAGGATAAATTACACCAGCTACATGGAATATAATAATTTTTTAAACGCCACAAAATAAACGCAGACAATGAGACTGTAACCCAAGACCTCCTGGTAACCAGCTCGATACCATGTTAGGTTACCACATTACCTAAAGCTTAAGCTGTTAGGCTGTGGGCCAACAATGCATATCAAGCTTTAACAGTTTTATTTTGTGATCTTGTCTCTTTTTTTTCTTTCTTTCTTTTTCATTTTTCTTATGTTATTTGGTGAACTCCTTGTATCCGCACATTGTACCTTCCCTTTCCCCTATCTAATATAGCTTTTTTCATTATCAAAACAAAATCCAAAGAGTGTGCACAGAAAGGAAAAAAAAATTGCTGTCTCAAAGCAAGAATAAAGAAGTAATCATTGATCAAGGTTGTTCATCTAGTTTTACTAATAATGTGTCAAATAATGTTTACGATACACAATTACACATGACGTATTAAGAAACATGATACCTCAAAATTGAAGAAGTGTACAGAAAGTAAATCTTAGAACATACAAACTGCTTTATGCAGAAGCATATGACTATACAAAGTGACCAACACACCAAAAAAGAAAAAGTATATGTTGAAACAGATGAAGATCTCTTGGCACATAAGGCCTCATCCATACAAACTTATATTGATAATCCTGCAGGTGCCAATTGTTCCCAACTTCCCATGAATGATAGCCACAATAATAATGCTATTGTTGAGCAGCATATTCTATGAGAAAAAATTGATGAAGTACTGGATGCTATCAAAGCCAAATCAAGTGTAAAACAACAACAAACACAAGTTTTAGGCAAAGGATGCTAGAAATGTGCAGGGTGTTCAATGAGCTCAAGGGAAACTGCAAACATGAGCCAAAAAAATTTTAAAAAAATTTGCTGATAACCAGCGCAAGTTTAGAAAGGATCAAGTGAGGACTTGGCTGTGAATTGCAGTGACAATGATGAGTTCCTAATAGGGAAAAACTCCACCTGCAAGGGAGAAAATGTGGCCAAAAAAATAAGGCAAGCGAGGCGCGGAAAATTAAAGGAAAAAAACTAATTTTCTTCTGGTAATGCAGAGATAAAAGGCCGACCTTTGGAACTCTCAGATAGGCAAACAGGTGCTTATTGAGTGATGCCCAGATCTGTGAAACATTAAGGATGGCAACTCACACAACGGCAGGTTTCTTTTAATGGAGGGGGAGGGGGGGAGCATAGTTAATATTTTTGGTTTCTATAATATTTATTAATTGTTATCCAGGTAACTCCTTTGGCAGGTTTTGGAAAAGAAGGGAGTGTGCAATAGATATACTAATGTCATTAAGGATATGAATGATAAAGCAATGACTAATGTTAGGACTAAAGGAGGAAAGTCCAAAGAATTTTCAATCACAATAGGGGGTACATCAAGGTTATACTTTGAGTACATATCTTTTCACTTTAGTGTTTGATGAACTCACTAACAGGCCTTAAATTTAGAATTCAACTAAAATTTCAAAGTCTCAAGAATATGGAAATTTTGATGGAATTTCAATCTTGATGTCAGTTTCAATTTCGATTTAAATAAACAATGGAAATTAGCATTAAAGCATGGAATTCATTCATAAAACTTCAAAAATGGTTAAGAACTAAGTTTTATAACTAATATATTATAAATTAAATACATCTATGTTGTATATAACATGCAATAATTGTAATATAACACATTTGGATAATATAAATGAAATTCATAAATCAAGTAAATAAAATCTAAATGATTAAACAAAGTATTGTTGCTAAAATCTATGTTTATTTCATTCTATAGTCAAAATTTTCACAAGTTTCGCTAAAATTTCAAGATTTCGATAAATTTCGGATGATTCATTGAAAATTTTGATGAAAGTTCTGTAAGATGGAAATTGATTTCCATTTGATTTTGAGGTTGATGGAATGGGGGCTTGTAGCTCAGAGGATTAGAGCACGTGGCTATGAACCACAGTGTCGGGGGTTCAAATCCCTCCTCACCCACAATCGGCCTAAAGGGAAAGGACCTTTCCTTCATTGGGCTCTTTCATTAGCTGATATAAATATCAGCTAGTCCACCATATTTTATCTTGACAGAACAATAAAGAAATGGCTCCATGTGCTCTAAATCATTATTAGGTGTTTTTTTCAAATGATATTGTTCTAATTGATAAAAGTAGGAGTGCAGTAGAATAAGTTAGAACTATGGAGAAAAAATTTAGAATCTAGAGGCTTTAGAATAAGTAGATGTAACTTCAGCCATGTAAGGGGGAATATAGGAAAATAAGAATGAAATTGAAAATCAAGAAATTAATAGCACTAGTAGATTTCGATGCCTTGGATCTATCATGTAAGCAGAGGGAGAGATTGAAGAGGATGTAATACATAGAGTTAAAGCAAGTTGGGTAAAATGGAGGAATGCTTTAGGCGTGCATGATCATAGAATACTCTTAAAATTAAAAGGGAAGTTTTATAGGACGGCTGCGAGACCAGCCATACTATACGGATTAGAATGTTGGGCAACTAAGAAACATCACATCCAAAAAGTAAAAGCTGCCGAAATGTGAATGCTAAGGTGGATGAGTGGAAAAATTTAAAGGATAAATTAAGGAACATGCATATTCATAATAAGATAGGCATGGAGCCTATAGAAGATAAGATAACAGAGGGACGACTTAGATGGTTTGGGCATTAGAAATGTAGGCCAAGTAGTACTCCAATGAAGATAAGTTAGTTATCATTAATGGTAGTAGAAGGACCTAAAATAACTTGGAATAAGGTAGTGAGAAAGGATCTAATAGCCCTAAAGCTAACAGAGGAAAATGCCCTTGATAGTGTGAATTTCCGGAAAAGGATTAATATAGACGACCCACCTAATGAGATTTAAGGCTTGTTATTGTTTGTTGTTATCTAGGTAACTCTGCCTATGATTCATTCATTTCCAAAATCTTTACATGCACAGATGGTCCCAAGCCCGGTAAAGGATGATGGTTGCGTTAGGTAGTTGATAGCCAACATAAAACTTATCAGATCTCTATAATATAAAAACCTTGCTGATTATGCATTAGGGTTTCCCAAATAAGCAATGTGTTTATAACACCCATACATAACAAAAATTGAGCGAGGGTTGGATCATCACCTATCGACATCCAAGTACAGTGTCAAATATGCAAGAGTTCTTGCAATATTATAAACATGGGCAGGTAAGACGAGTTAGTTTACGATACTAGAGTTAGATTAGAAACGTGGAGCATAGGGACATGGGTAAAAGCATGGAGATAGCTTACATGATGATTCGCAAAAAAAAAAAAAAAAATTAATGTTATATGCTTTTAAAAAGCTAAGTGGGAAGGGGAGAAAACTAGAGAAATTGAAAATTCAGGATTTGAACTTTGCTACAAGGGAAAAGAAAAAACATAAAATGAAGTAGGAATCATTTTAGACAAAGACCTAAAAGATAGTGTTGCAGATGTTAAAAGAGTAAGGGATACAATCATAAAAATCAAGATGATCTCAGATCAAGAGATAATAGATGTCATTAGTGCTTATGCTCCTCAAATGGGGCTCTCAAAAAATCACTCCTCAAATAAGATTCACAGAATACCTTAAAAGATAATTTTGGGAAGATATGGATACTATTACACGAGGGATATCAAGGACTGAAAATATTCATACAAGTTAATATGAATGGAAAATTGGAAATGAAAATAAATGTTTATGAGAGGACCCATTGAAGGTATGGATATGAAGATAAAAATGAGTCTGAAGACATGATCTTTAGACTTCGCCATATCATGTGATCTTATTACAATGAACATATGCTTTAAGCAAAGAGAAGAACACTTAGTAACCTTCAAGAGTGGACAAAACAAAAGTCAAATAGCTTTTTTTTCTTAACTAGGCGGGTAAATTGTTTATTATGCAAGGATTTCAAGTTATTTCAGGCGAAAATTAACTACACATCATAGATATCTAGTGCTAGATAGATGTATTAAAAAAATAAAGAAAGGGTAACATAAAACAATGCAAGAAAACTAGGTGGCGGAACTTAAAAGGAGAAAATACAATAAAATTTAAAGATAAAATTATCAAAAGGGTGATTGGACAAATAAGGGATAGTGTAAACGCAAACACTCTTTGGAGTCGGATAGCTAGCTCTATTAGAAAAGATATCAGAAGAGCCTTCAGGTGAATCCAATGGAAGATTCTCAGCAAGTAAAAAAAGTTGGAGGTGCAATCAAGATGTCCAAAAAGTTGTAAAGATAAAAAGAGTTTGATGTAAAACATGGAAAAAATATAGAAACTTGGAAATATTTTGAGAAGTATAAAGAGGCAAGAAAAGATGCCAAAAAACCATCAATGGAGCAAAGCATGGATCACATAATAATTTTTATGCTACATTAGAAATAAAAAAAAATGGGAAAGAGACACATTTAAACTTTCTTGAGTTAGAGAAAGAAGGCAAGGACTTAGGTGATGTAAAATGTATAGAAAAAGAGCATGATAGTGTCTTGGTTAAATAAGAAGACTTTAAAGAAAGATGGCAAAGTTACTTTAATAATCTATTTAAGGAAAATTAAGTAGAAGGCTAAAACTTAGATTGACAAATGAGGAAAAAACTAAAATTTAAAGATTTCTTCACAAAAGTAGAGTTAATAAAGCCAAAATTGCATTAAAAAAGATGAAAAATGGGGAGTTATAGGACCAGATGACATCCTAATTGAAGTTTGGAAATCCCTAGGTGATAATAGAATTATATTGTTAACTAATTTATTTAACACAATTATAAAAATTAAGAAAATGCCAAATGGATAGAGGAAAAGCACCTTATACCTATATACAAAAAATAAATAAGGTATTCAAAATTGTAATAACTATTGTGGAATTAAATTTATGAGTCATACAATGAAACTGTTGAAAAGGATAATTGAACAAAGATTAAGGTTAGAAATGAGTCTCAAAGAATAAAGTTGGTTTAATGCATGGGAGATCAACTACAATCTATATGTCTTTTGAGAAGATTGTCAAAAAAGAAGAGAGACTATATGGTTTTTATTGACTTAGAGAAAACCTATGATAGGGTACCTAGGTTAGTTTATGGCGGGTTTTATAAAAAAAGGGGGTATGTAGTAGGTATATTAGTGTCATTAAGGATATGTACGTTAGTAATGACTAGCATTAGGAGTAAAAGTGGAGAGTCTAGGACTTTCCAATTCACGATAGGTGTACATCAAGACCTACTTTGAGCACTTATCTTTCTACACTAGTGAGCGATGAGCTTACTAGGAGCATTCGTTATGAGGTTCCATGGTGTTTGCAGATGATATTGTCTTCATTGATGAAACTAGGGATAGAGCAAAATCTAAGTTATAATTATGGAGAGAAGCTTTAGAATCTAAAGATTTTAGGATAAGTAAAAATAAGACAAAGTATATGAAATGAATTTTAAGAGTAGGAGAAATATTGGAAAAAAATTAAACTTGATGGTCAAGAAATTAATACCACTACCAAATTTCGATACCTTGGATTTATTATGCAAATTGTACGAGAAATCAAATAAGATTTTATACATAGAGTTAAAGTGGGTGGGGTAAAGTGGAGAAGTGCTTCGGGCATGTTGTGTGATCATAGACTACCCTTAAAATTAAAAGAAAAGTTTTATAGGACACCTATAAGACCAGCTAGGCTATATAGATCAGAATGTTGACAACTAAGAAAGAATATCTCCAAAAATTAAATGTTGTAAAAATGATGCTAAGGTTGATGTGAGGTATAATGTTTAAAGATAAATTAAGGAATGAAAATATTCATGGTTAAGCATAATACTTGTAGAAATTTAGGTAAGGGAGAAGCAGCTCAAATGCCTTGGCATCTACAATGTATGCCAAGTAGTGCACCAATAAGGAGGAGTGAGCTAGTTATTCTTAGTGACAAGGGTAGGGGCAGACCTAAAATAACTTGAAATGAAATAGTGAGGATTTAACAGCCCTTAAATTGTTGGATAAACTGCCCACAATTGTGTAAATTGGTGGAGGAAATTGCCAAGATTGCTATCTGGGTATCATTATTAGGGTCTAGCCAAAGTGTGTCATTTCCAAAGTCCAGCTTTATTTTCAGAGTTCATTAATAAAATTTTGTCAGTCTAGAGGAGTTAGAAACAACTCTAGTCAAGAATAGTCATTTCCCTAAACACATTTAATGTAAAAGTAGGTCATGTATTTATATTCGCCGACTATTAAGCAATACAGAATTTTCTTTGATATGTTCAGAAATTTCCTGAGAACTTGAAAGTGTAGGTTGAGGATTCACCCAATAGCTCCACTCATAGTCACCATCGCTGTGTTTTTGTGCGACTGCAAGAGGATCTTCCTTGGTCACTAAATCTCCCTGTGGCTATCCCTAAATTGTCAGATTTCTGATCTAACAGATCCTACAGTATACTTCACCACACAGTGCATCACATGATAATTCATTAACCCATAATAATTGTTAATTTATAATGCGAAGTGTTAGATTACCACTTTATCTAAAAGCTTAAGTTGTTCGTTGTGGATCAACGATGCATATCAAGCTTTAACACTCCCCTGCACGTGCAGCCCTACAGCACGTGGGAAGACAAAATACACAATAAATAACACCCATTACAGGTAATAAAATAAATTTTTAAACCACCACATGATAAACATGCGCCACAAGACTAGAACATAGGACCTTCTGGAAACCTAGCTCTGATACATGTTAGATTACCACTTTAACTAAAAGCTGAAGCTGTTAGGTTGTGGGCCCACAATGCATATCAAGCCTCGACACAAAGGTTCATCCATAAGTTGGGGATGGGAAATGCAAATTCATCTGTAGTTTTGAATTACAATAAAAGCTAATTTAGCTCAGATTGGTTGTAGGGGGACTTGGTTTGACTAAAACTTGCATGCATATAGGTGCACCTGCAGTAATGGATGAGTTTTTGCTTGTAGGCGTTGGGGTTTTGGCAAGAGCAAAAGGGGAGAAGTGTTATGGCATAGCATGGTTTTTGCTATTTTGTGGACCTAATGGACTGAAAGGAATGAGAACATTCAATGAATGCACAACCTCTTTGTGTCTGTTGTGGCATAGAGCAGTGTTCTTGGCCTCCCTCTGAGCCCATTCATTTGGGCTTTTTAGGGGTTTGCCACTGCCCCAATCTTGTTTTTGTAAATTTTCTGGTTGCGTCCTTTTATTCTTTGGAGGACACCGATGCCAATAGAATTTTTTTTTCTAATTAAAAAAAAACACATGCATAGAGAAAATAAACCAACCTAACCAAAAAGAATGAAATGAAAACATACACCAAAAAAAAGAAACAAAATATAAAAAACATCTACAGACATGACCCTTATTGTGGATCATAATATATGACCTTAGTGGTTGGAATAAGGCCTTTGTTGAGTTACTTTAACCTGCCACCACTTCTATCAGTGTTGTTGGCAATATCCTCTACTAAAAGTATCTGCATAAGCTCATTAATTTCCACCACTGTCAAAATGCCCTAAATGACCCCTGGAGGTGCTGGCCTAGATACCTAACGGGTCACGCAATTTACATGGCATAAATTTATTTTTGTGTCAAGTCATAACAGTTATCTGTCTTGCCATAAAAGAAAAGGGACAGCCTCATTGTAAAATTAGGAAAAAATAATTTTGAAAAAACAGACAATAGAAGGAAATATCTAATTCTGCCAGAACATGTAAATCCCACTTTAAAAACAGAAGAATAAATTGCCTTTTTTGTCACTTTGATATTAAGGGTTCACAACATAGTGGTTATAACAGAATAACTTGATATTTTATACACAAAAAAAAGTACTATTATCATAAAGTAAATAACAAGAAATTTTTTTATGCATCTATAACAATGAAGACAAGGAATAACTATTGCCAAATGACAAACTAGGATCTTAAGAATATTGACTTTGTATGGTACTCAGGAGAGAGGTAGAGAGGCAAGGACCTCAGTGACAAAAGAAGATCAACCATCTCAAGTTAAAAAGCGTTTGTTGGATTCTGTGATAAATTTATCTAACAAATAAGATAGGACAAAAATATAATGAACAAGTCAAAACCACGAAGAACCAAAGTCAAGGTGTCAAATTGGGCTAGGGTCTCAACGTTGGCTTTCAATTTCCCACATTATTCTTTTACATAGAAAAAGATACAAGATGTTCTCTAAAATAAAACAGCCCTTTGATCCCTTTGCATATCCCTTGCCATGTTAGGTTAATTAATTTAAATGGGGCCTAAAAATTAAAGCTAAAAGAAAATAAAATTTTGTTTTCACTTGTTATAAAAGATTGGGTCATGTAAGGGCATTTTGTAACTTCACTGCAATGTCAATTTAGTCTAGAATATTTGAAGTTGAAACTTTGGAAATGCAAACCCTAACGTCTAACAACTATGTTTGGTAATATTCCACGCATGTGCAGGAGAGAGAGAGAGAGAGAGAGAGAGATTACCTTACAGTGTAACAGTTATTACATTAGAAAGTTTATTAATAAAGGTTAATAATTATTTGCCATTTTCTAGAACTAGGAATACTAAGAGTTGCATTGAGCTTGTAGGAACAAGGACAAGTGAATTGCACTCTTTTTTATTGAGTTGGGGTGCACTGAGTTGGACCCTGGGCTACTTAGAAAGTATCAGAATTAATAAGAACTAAGGTCCCAGAAGATGAGTGGGCCAGAAGCCCATGATGTAACCCCAGGGAAGACATGGGAGTCACATAATTGAAATACTTCTGAATGTTGGCGTTGTGAGGCAGCCATGAGTGAGGAAGAGAGATAAGGCCCTAAGCAACGAAGAGTGGAAGAAGGAAAGTAGATCAACGACCTCAAATTAAAGAGAGCTTGATCTGGTAAAAACAGTTCCAATGATTCTTGTAGAATTCAGAAATTTATTCAACAGATAAGACCAAAATACAACTAATTAATCATGAAGAATTGAGGCTAGGGTGTCAAATTGGGCCAGGGTTTCAACTTTTTGGCTTTCAATTCCCCAAGTTACTCTTATAGATAGAAAAAGAAACAAGAGGTCATCTATGACAAAAAAGCCTTCAACCCCTTCGCACAACAATTAAAGAAGCACCCCCAAACACTCTTGAAGCTCAAACCCAAAAAGCTACTCCATCCACAGCAGGAAGGAAGACGTAGCTTGGTTTTTAGAAAATTGGTACCCAAGCAATTGCGAACCAGGCACACTGCTGTAATACCTTTCCTTTCTTATTCTTACCAAAGCCTCAAAACTTAGTCCACATAAAATGATCGGCATCATAGGAAGAAGAAAAGAAGTAGACAAGAAAGAGAGAAGAAAACCATGACGTTAGAGGAAGAGACATGAGTTTAGGCAAAAGATCTCAATTAATCATCCAATAACTTAGTCCATACCACCACACACCTATATTTATAGGCAATGAACGACCAAAAATTGCATAAATAACCTCAAAGTATGAAAAGAACTGACATATAAAAAATTATTAAATTAATTAAAATCCTTAAGATATTCATACTTCCAAAATTTAATACAAAATCCATACTTTTAAAATCTCCATGCAGGATATGATCACCTAGAACTGTTGATAGGCACCATGGGGCAGCCCAACATCAGATGTTACAAGGTGTTTTCAGGGAATACTCTTTGCTCAAAATTATGAAGAAAGTCAGCTAGCAACTGGGGCATTAAATCGTCCACACATCATTTGGCTATGGTTAGCTAAGTGGAACTTGAACCTTGAACTGGTTTATGGATGTCCTACCAGTTTGAGCAAGGTAGGCAAGGAAAACTTAATGGAAGAATTTTAATCACTTATGGTGATACTGCTTTTTGAAAAAACACCGTTCAGCCTAGAGTGAGTTGATTACCAATAAAGAGGTTAACCAATCTTATTGAGTTTGCTTCCAATTAGGGCTTTGAGTTGATTCCCTTAAGGCTGCAATTAAGGCTTGCTATGTTTCATATGAAGTTGAATAAAATGGAAGAGAGAGAGAGAGAGAGAGAGAGAGAGAGAGAGAGAGAGAGAGAGAGATAAGTGCTTCATAGAAAACTGACCTATCTAAAGGGAAGGGCTTATTATGTTTCAAATTATTGTCATGTCTTCCACAATCTTTTCTCTTTTCAGTGAAAGGGCTTATTATGTTTCAAACAATTCTGTCATGTCTTTCACAATCTTTTCTCTTTTTAGAATTTCGCTAGTGGCTTATAAACTACAAAGATAGTTGGATTTTTATAAGCTTTCAGCTGGGTTAAGACAGCAACTACAGAACCACACTATTCTAGCACACTAGAATTCCATTTCTATATCCATCATTATGTCATATTAAGATTTAATGTCAAGTCCAATTCCAACATCCACACTATATCCCCATGTGATCATTCCTTACCTTATCTTACCTTTTAGTGTTGTACCACTCATCCATCCTAACATTATCATTTTTGTTATTTTTACATTTTGGACATATTTCCTTGTTGCCCAATATTCTGATCCATATAAATATAATATACCTCATCATATGGCTTTCATATAGAACTTTTGCTATGACTTATGCGTACATTTGTGGAAGAACATAACTATATTACAAAAGATCATAAATTCCTCTATAAAAATACTCAACAAAAGTCTAGCCATGTTGCCCTAATTTCTATATTGAACTCAAACATGATCACCAATTGAACTGTTAACTAAAGCATCTTAGTCAATTTAACAACTTCATATGAAGTTCAAATCAGAATAGCAAGATTATAACTATATAACTGGTCATGCTATCATCGATTGTGATAAATATAGGAGGTGAATGCTGTCCTGGAATGATATCAATCACCTAATATGAGTACATCAAGAAAATTTACCAATAAATCGCCCATAAGTTTTCCCATCCTTGCAGCCAAATAAAGCCTGAGTCATGGAAACAATTTGATTAATTTAGCTATGTTTGCCATTCTGTAATATAATAGAGATGAAAAGGAAATTAAAGGTAATTAATTAATTAATAAGAATAATGTAACTGCATAAAGACTTCCTTGAGAAAGGAGTAGAGAATTGACCTTCTTGAAGAAATTTATCCAAGCAATAGGCATCGGTCCTATATTACAATATTCAATTCCAGTATCATAAAATTTGTGGAAAGACATAATAAGGATAAAAAGAGATGTAAACAAAAAGAAACTTTGGAATAATATGCCAAGTAATAGTGCACACACGAGTACAAACAAGCAATATAGGCAACCAAATGTATAAAAATCTCCTAAATTTTACAAGAACATGGTGCCCAGTTGAACTAATTTAAGCTTCTGAAAATGACTATCTCACCTCAATACAACACAATTTGTGAAGCTATAATTTGTAGGGAGACAGAACTCAAATCCCCATATCTGCCCTCTTTCGTAGGATAGAATCAAGATTTTAGTTGTCAAAGAAAAGTGATGAATATAATATTCTCCCCATAACCGAGCCATGGTGACCTTACCTAAACTCAAAGGACACTCTTCTGGACTGCCCCTTATTTTATATGTAATTTTTCTCCGTCAACTAGACAAAAATAATAAAAATATTTTTCAAACCCTTGGGAAGCAGGATAGAGGTGCAGACTACCATGAACCAAGCAACAAGTAGCAATAAAAATGAGAACCCTGCACTTCAAAATTTAGTGATAGAAAAAGAGACTGTGTAGTACGAATGGTCTGAAAAGAAGTCATGTCTTTGTTCAGCTCATAGCAGATACCAAAACCTCCCAAACACATGTCTCACACTCCCCTAAACATGGTATTGTAGTAGCACTCCTGAAATATATCTTTGATATGGATGCTTCGTAACATCCCTTTGGACACCCTTTCACACTTAAAGGGCAGATGGTATAAGATGGGTGGTGTCCAGATGTGGATCATCTAAAATTTCCTTTTCTAGGGAAACAGTAGGAAACATTGACACTTTGAAAATGGCAGGCTGTGTGCACGTGTTGCTTTCTATTCTTGGGCTCGTGGAAGGGGTGACTTTGGTTAACAGATGTTTTCTACGCAAAAATAAAGAGGAGTCAATTAATTACTTAATGCAGCATTGAACATGGATGAGAAACACTTCTATCTTTAGCTTTTGCAACTCTTGGCATCCATTGGATGGAGTCGGGTGAAACCAAGAAAAGGTTGACCACTTGGAAGGGATCTCACTGAAGACTTGGAACAAAGAAGCGGGGGATGTTATTCCACAGGTTATCCACTGGATTAATTGAAGAAGATGGAAATCAAGTGCTTTTGATGGTGTTCAATCTACTTTGGAGAAACTAAGAGAGAAATGGTCTGACATCACATGTATAGCTCACTGGAGACTTTTGTTGGATTATGATTCTTTTATAAATTTTGCCAATATAATTTTCATTGGCAACTGCTAGCATGCACCTGGTGAACACAGGCGAGCACCACCCCACACGCGTACAAAAAAAGGAACATGAAAACTGTTTCTCTTTTTCTTTGATGGAAAAGAAAATTCACTAAGAGAGAAGGAAAATGTACAAAATCTGGAGAACAATGACTCAAGGAGTCTAGCCGCCAAAAGCAAAAAAGAAACTAAAAAAGAGCTGCCCCCAATCCCTTTGTAAATCAGTCAATGAAACAGCCAGAAGGCCCAGAACAACCCAGAAGCTGAAGACTTAAGGGAAGCAAGAATCACCACTCTATTTCACAAGAAGTAAGGTGTACAAAGATTCTTAAAGATTTTGAGTGTGTCTTTCAGTCCATAAAATCCAAAGGGTAGCAAACCAGGCTCACTTTGTCCATTCAAAGGTAAAAGGCTCACATCAAAGCTGTTGTTCACCTAACAAGAAAAAAAAAATGCTGGCTTGTCATTAGAAGCTAAGCACACAACATAGATCTCTGGTCATTTGGGCTAATTGCTGCACTAGGCTTTCTCACCAACAAAAAGTAATTAGAATTAGTTTTGTTAAGAACCAAAGTCTATTTGAATGCCTTAAATCTTAGAAAGAACCTGACCCTTCAAAATAAACTTTTCAAAGGAAAAGATGAAGAAGAGGATATATAACAAATGCGACAGAAAAACTTGATGAAAAGACACAAGTTATCCTCTCCAGGTAAAAGTTTCAGGCACGGAATAGGAACAAAAAAATCAAGGACAGCAAACTAATAATTTTGTCCACCTTGTTCACATTAAGATTCCCAGAAAATGAAAATGATAGAGAATTCCCCTATAAAGAACAAAACAAAGCAATTAGAGCATCACAGATGTGAGAAAGAAAAATTCAAGGAAACAAAGCATCTGAGAAGTATCTCCATCAAGTGAGTAGAAAGAAAAGATGAGAAGTTTCAAATACAAACTACCAAAGAGTAGCATAAATGCTCCTCCTGGCATTGCACCATCGATGAAGACCATAATACTCTTAATAACCATGTGCCAAAGGGAATTTTATTTCTAAAGGAAACCTCCACAACAAGTTCACCACACAGAAATGTTTTTAGATGCCAATATCCTAAGAGTCTAAGACCCAAACCCCCATCTGCCTTGGACCCTCTCACCACCACCCAGCCAACTAAGCAGTCCCTCTTCCCATTGATCATGCCAGACTAAAAAAAAATATCCCATCCTCCTCTCCAACATCTCATCAAGACCAAGAGGGATCCTATGAAGAGACCCAAAAAAAAAAATGGAATACTCAGGAGACAAGCATTAAAAAGTGTAATGCAATCCAGCGAATCCTCCAAGGAAATGTAAGCTTACTTCCAACCCTCTAAATCTCTTGCCAACATGTACCACCAAGGATCCAAAAGAAATTGATATAGGAGTACTCCCTGAAGACCAAAGTAGAGTAGGGCAAAACCAAACAACCCACTAAAGAACTAACATTTCTATGTCATACCGACAAAAATAACCCCTACTATGCCACTCTTAGACATGCAAATCTTCAAGCCCAAAATTTTCACAAAAATTTTTATAAAGCAAAAACTTTTTGAATATTCACAACATTTTCCTCCAAGAAAAAAAAAATGGCATTATCTGCAAACTGAAGATCGGAAACCTCCACTGCATCTCTACCAACCCTAAACCCCTTAATACCATCTACCACTAGAGCATGCAGAATCATCCAACTCAGAACATCAACCTCCATGGAAAACAAGAATGAGAACAAAGGTACCTCTTTAAAAAGCCCACGAGAGGCTTGAAACCACTCTAGGTTAACCATAAAAGCATAAATGCAAAATAGTTGGAGAAGGCTGGAACCCTCAATACATTTCTCCAAACTAGCCCAAAACTCTTCCTCTCCAACACCTATCCCATAATTCCCAACATAACCACATATAAGTTTCTTTCAAAGTCAATTTAAAAGCTATATCTCGACCATCCCTTCTATAAGTATCATCTACCACTTCATTAGCAATCAAAATGACATCAGGAATTGTGGAGGGGTTCTTATGAAGGGAGGATAGCTTTGTTGTAGACAAGTAAGAGGGCCCAAAAAGGAGGGCTAGGCAACTCCCAAAAAGCACAAGCGTGGATTTTGGCAAGTGAAGATATTCTAATGGTTGAAGGGTTTCCCTGAACTAGCGGGAGTCCAAAGTGGAGGATGAGAGAATGAGAGAGATTGAGAGATTATGATGGTTCAAGTGTCCAAAGGACCCCCCCCCCCCTTTTAACAATAATCAAGTGCTATTTATAGAAGAGAGACAAAACGTTGCAAGGCTTCATCTTCCAATAATAGATTGACCTATCATGCCTCAAATGATGTAAAATATGTACCTTTGAGCAAATCTAGCAATGAGATATGGCTTCATATGAGAAGAAATAAAAAGGAAACACGTCACAAATGACACCAGATGCTTAAGCAACTTGAGAAAAGGTTAAAGGGGTAGGCCCTAGAAAACTTTGAATTGAGTCCACCGAGCCAAAACTCTTCCTAAGACCAAGTTTGGTATAGACCCCACCATGTGTCTTTATGGCCAATCCCAGCACATGTCGTCAATATTGACCTCCTACAAAATGCATACATAATATAATTAATATTTAATTTAATTAATACGTACATGCAAGTTTGATGTTGATCAATTCAACAATCTAGGACATTTATAGTAATCAACTTATACAGAAAGCACCTTAGCCAAAATATTATCAAGACTAGAGATGTAGAGTAGTACAAAAAGAAGAGAGACATAGGAGAGAGAGAGAGAGAGAGGAAAGAGAAGAAAAGGATAAGAAAGAGAGAAAGGAGAAGAAGGAGAGATGCAGTGAATGTATGGAGATGGATAGCGAGAACTAGACATAAACAAAGGTGGAAAGTCTCTGATTCAAGTTCAATTGTTCAAATTGCACAACTGAATGTTCCACACACATATAGAACACTTACGCAACCTAGAATTAAAGTGAAGCTTATATTTATAGAGTAGCCCCTATAAAGCTAAAAATTACTAGCTAAAAATTACTAAAAGACATAATTCCCAAATAATATATACGTCCTAACTTCTCAAGCCTGTGCTTGAAATGGGTGTGCAACTACGTGGCCTATGTGGCAATGACAGTCCTCCGTTAACTAGCGACTAAACTAATCAAACCTACAATCCACCTTACAAAAGCATTCTTTCTTAGGAACAAGAGCAATGATAATCATTTATTTGAAATTTATAGTGCATTTTCCAACATTAACTACACAAAAAGTACTTCTTTAAGAGTTTCCATGTAAGGAAAAAGATGAAGCGCACACAAATACTTCAGGCTTTTGAATATGCAATGTTAAAATAAATAAATAAAGCTTAATATAAAGGAATAAAAACAATTTTTTTTTTAAGTTTGTCATTTCCTAACTGCTTGGTGTCCCACATTATTTTAGGATTTGTGCTGCCTGTGCACCTATATCATACCATAGCCATGCCCCAGGCCATGTTTCCCAAAAGAAGGGGAAGTTGCTAGGAATTCTCTACTCCATTAAGCACAGCTGCAACAAACAAGATATTTGCAAAGAAAAAAAAACAAGACAAAGAATTCTAATAGATGGAATCCATAAGCCATTTCATTTAAGATTGACAAAAATATGAAAAAACAGCAAAATATAATGTAGATAAGTTACCTCCGCTTTTCCTGCAATTCCAAAATTCAAGTGACACTGCACCATTTTCAACAGAAAGCAAGCTAGAAGCACTTTCTTTTCTTAACTTAGGATCATCATATCGTGCTCCAGCTATTGTCCAAACTCTTGATATAAGCCTACATGGACAATTAAGATTCCAAATCAAACCATAAAACAGTTTCCTTATTATTACTTTGCTTTTTCCAAAGGACTCCTTCAAGAATTTGAGTTCACTAGTTATGCTTGGATAGACAAGTGGCACATAAATTAGATGATGATGAACATATGGACCCATATGAGATAAAATAAAATGCAATAAACTGGAAGCATAGGTTATAAAATTAAATGCACATATGTAGAAAATAAATCGAAAGAAAAACTTGACATGAAGATATTTGCATAAAATTTTAATCAGAAAATGACCTGGGTTTTAATAAGTGCAACAACCGATGACGCCTTTCTTCGGGAATATCTCCAATTTTTTTCCTAAATATCCAAAAATAATTTTGAAAAAATGTAAAACGCATGATCAAATTAACTTCAATTGGACACT
Organism: Malania oleifera; assembly: GCF_029873635.1. Lineage (NCBI taxonomy): Eukaryota > Viridiplantae > Streptophyta > Magnoliopsida > Santalales > Ximeniaceae > Malania > Malania oleifera. The sequence continues at coordinate 39,963,664 of NC_080422.1, read as the reverse complement.
ATAGGAAGTTATTGCAAAGATATATCTGCACTTGTGTATGTATATGTGTGTGTATTGCACGTTGTATGATAATCTAAAAACAACGTTAACATTAACAATTCTGCCAACTTGTGCAAATCGCCAGAAAATATTGGCATAAAAGGCACAAACTGTAATTTTTAGCTAAGCAAGATGACCTGGCATATAGAATAAATATTCTATAGCCCTTGAAAAATTGAGAAGATTCAGTTTTTGTCACACACTGCTTCTTAAGACTACCCTCACAAACACTTTCTCTAATCCTGTATGACTACCCTAAAAAACATAGCTTCTAAGATACAAATAGTTAGTATGGATTAAGCAACTAATAAAGCATACTCCATGATCCATGCTCGAGTCTAATTTTTTGTTTGCTGATCACGAGTAAAGTTCATCATCACAGTTCATCACAACTATTTAAGTCACTCTTGATTGATACTGTTCATAGTCAGCTTTTTTATGTGTCATGGCCACACCACAGATCTGTATGCCTCTTTGGGTGAACTACATACCACAAGAAACTTGAAATTTGATGTTCTTAGGGCCATAAATTTGGAGTTTTCCTGGACTGGAACTTAACATCAGACTTTTTTGGCTCCTGCAAATCTACTGCAGAGTTAACTGCCAGTTTGCTGCAATTCTTCCCATGATTGAAGTTGTATGAATGTATTGAATGAAACCCTAGCAGTATTTCAGCTCAAAACAATCAAAGATGCACCATGAGAGCCCAAATAACAAATTTGGTTGACTGGCGTGCTCTGTTTCTGTGTTGATCAAATTCTGATGCCTGGGCAAGCAGTGCATGTGTGATGCTTTGACACAATATCAGTGTCTTATCTCTTTTTTAGAGCCATCTCAGTTAGTGGACCCCTGTTTAGGCAATGTCAGTTTGCTTTTATCCTGTTTCTCTGGTTTGTTTGAGTTCTCTCCTAGATTCCACGAATCCTATGCAAAGTATTATCACTGCCTTTTCACCTCCACAAATTACTACCTGTAAGTTGAATGGTAGTAACCATATGCAGTTAATAGCAGTAATTTCACAAGGGCATACGACTGTTATTTAGACTTCTTTGCGTTGCGCCAAGAAGATAAATCAGTCACAAACAGGTGGTGAAACAGATCTACGAGGAGCTGAATGTGCTTCAACCTGTTACTCCTGATTTAGAGAGACGCAAAAACAAAAAGAACAGATGGTGGCACTCAGGTATTTCACTGGTTTGAACCTGAATTCATTCCAGTGAAATCTCACATCTATGGAGAAGCCAAACTTCCCCAATTTGCAGAAGTTTTTTTCTCGGGTGCTTCTTATTTCTTCTAGAGATCGTCTGTCTAGAGATCATTCTTGTGTGCTCCCAGGTATGGAGAAGTCTGCACTAGTGACATGATGATCACATAGAGCTAACCAATCTGGTGGTGATAGAGGTTTCTGGGGTAATTGTGGCAGTAGGGTTGGATGCAGTAAGGGTCCCTCCGGATATGGTCCATCTCCTCACGTTGATCCAGAACCTAAGACTGTAACAGTGACAAGGATGAATGTGCTAAATTCCTACAGTATCAAACAACCAATAAACATCTCTCCCTACAGCATTGCTGGCCCAGCTATGTAAATTTGTAGCTTCTCTTCAATTCTCCTTCTAGACCCTGGTTTATAGATTAAACTGTTACTGATCATGTCTCAGGTACTTCTAATCTAATTTCTGACCTTCTACACTTCCTAACGTCACTCTTGCCCTTCTAATCTTGTTTCTGACTTTCAACATTCTGACAACTTCTTAATGTCACTCTCATTTATGGATCTTCCACTTCTTTTAGCGGCATTGGGACTGTGAAACCAGAATCTTCCTTTTCTTTATCTTCTGTTTTGTGCGTTACGTTTTTTTTCCATTTAACCTCATCAAAACTAAGTAAAGCATTTACATCGCTCAGTCGCTTCATTTTTTACATTTTCGCCATTTCAGGATTGAAAACCAGGCAGAAGATTGGTTAAGGGAACGAATTCAATAGTCTCTAGTACTTTGACTTATTGCCTTCTCTTGCAGTTTATTCTGCTTTAGTTTCACCATTACAGATTAACCGTCATCTTGGACATCCCTCCTCCGAAAAGTTGAAGAAGTTAGGCTATGTTTGGTTTGTGAAATGCCCTATTCCTAGAAATAGATTAGTTATAATTAGTTACAGTTTTAATAAAAAAAAATGAAAAATAAATAAAAATAAAAAGTTGTTACCATAAAGCGAATAACAATGTCAAATTTTTCATGAATCCATAACAAGGAATATATATTCCAAAATTTCACCATACGAATGTCTATGTCTTTCTTATTACATGTTGGATCAAATAATAACAAATATAAAAGGAATAGCTATGACCTTTATTCAAAATTTTCATTATATTCCATCTTACTCCAAGGAATAGCTATTCTGCAAAACAAACATAAGCTTAGTCCCTTATTTGATCTGTTTGTCATGTCTAGACAAGTCACTTGGAAAGCATCATTCTGTTCTTTCGCCTCCCAAGCCAATAAACATGCCAAGTCCTTTCTATTAGTTCATTCTAATATTTGGAATTTGAGTCATGTTACTTCCAAATTGGGGTTTCAATATTTTGTTACATTTGTGGATTATTGTTCAAGAACCACCTGGCTTTATTTAATGAAAGATCATTCAGATATATTTTCCATCTTCAGCGCTTTTTGGGCTGAAATTTTAGGCTTGGTTCAACTCACCTATTCATATACTTCACAATGACAATGCCCAGGAGTAATTCTTTAAGCCTGCTTATACTTTCACCCCTGATTCAAGTATGGCAGACCTTGTTCTCACACTCCACAACAAAAGAGTTGCTGAAAGAAAAAAGAGGCGTCACATGGATGACGCTTGTTTATTTTCGATATGAATGTTCCAACAACCTTTTGGAGTTATGAGATTCCCATGGCATGTTATCTTATCAGCACGTTCTCCAGCTATTTGCGTGTGTGCGCACACACACAAAAGAAAAGATTTCATTTAAGGAAAAAGTCAGAAGATAAAAAAAATCATCCTAATATAGAATAGAAGCCAAAACCAAAAAGAAAAACAAATGCAACTAATAGCAACAGCCAATCCCGCTGAAGATCCAAAAGATTTTCCTTGAAACAACCAGCTGCAAGTGCCCAATCAGGAAAATGTGACTATCCTATTCCAGAGCAACAATTACGTCAGTCTCTTACCCATAAATTCCTTTCCAAACAAATTCCTCCACAAAATGACAAGAACCGCACATTTCCTCAAATACTAGCATCATTACTCTTGCCCAAACCTATAAAGGAAATAGCCAAGAAATCTTCCACAGACTCTGGACAAATGCAATCCTCTCCAAATAATCCAGACAATCTATTCCACAAACTCTGACTAAGAATGGTGCAGGAAAAGATAGGAACCAAACTCTGACCTGTCAAGGCATAAAGTACAAATGTCTGGGGATAATGCCTTCAAAAGGCACCTACTATGCAGCAGTCAGCAGATTGTTGGTGTTAACTCTATTAAGAACCAACCAACCAAAAATCAGTTGCCTTCATCTTAGAGGGACCTTTAGCCTTCAGTATACTATGATGAAACAAAAATACAAAATGTTAGATCCATTCAATTGGTCAAAAAAAGATTTACAAAAAAAAAAAAAAAATCCTTGAGGAATCCAAACCCACACCTAAACATCCCTCCTATTGGAAGGACGACAACCCTCTGCAATGAAATCAAAGAAGACAGCTCCTCCACCTCCCTATCATTTAAATACCTAAAATCAGAAATCTCAAGAGATACAAGTTACATCAGAAATCATAAAAGAAGAAATGGCATCGTTATGAGCCATGGAAAGACGAAAGAGAAGGAAAACAAATAGATAATGCAGGAAAACTTAATCAGAGATCCTCCCAAAACAAATCAGAGAACCATCACCCACTTTAAACTAGGTAAAAAAAGAACAAAAAAGGGTAAATCTACAAAATAAACCTCCAAGGGCTCAAAAAGAAAAAAAAAATCTACCTACATATGCATATCAATTATTTACCTACAAGCCAAAGTTGCTTCTAATAACATTGTGCCAAAGAAAGTACACCTCAAAGGAAGACCACCATAACCGTATGCCCATTAAGGCAGTGTTTTTGTCCACGCCAACTGGCCAAGACCCAAACCCCCCTCGCCAACAAACAACCTCCCAACTAACCAAATGATCCCTCTTCTCTCTTACCTAAAACCAAAGAAAATCACTCATAACTTTCTAAATTTTTCTCATTAGCTAAACAGGCATTTGAAATACACAAGTACTAAAGAGGCAGAGTACAGAGGCATGCCTGAATTAGGGTGATACAACCACCTAAAGAAACAAAGCACCCGTCCACGGTTCCAACCATCCAAATGCTTAGGCAACTTAGCGACTGTAGGATCCCAAAAAGGTTATGATCTAGGATTACCATGCAAAGGAACTCCTAAGTAAGTCAAAAAGCCAGTCTAAAATGCCATATCCGACTAAGAAGCCAACTCCAAAGACCTATTCAAACTAACATTAATAGCTGCAATTCCACTTACTCCAATTAATATTTAACCCAGAAATCCGCTACTATTTTGTAGGATCGTAACAAAACTCAAGTAATAAGACTCCCTAAGATCATTTGAAATAAGAACAGTGTCATTTGCAAACTGTGGATCAGATAATGCCACCCCTCACTTCTCACACCAATCCCTCCCACAAGCCCTCGATCCACAGCATTATCTATTATTCTACTTGTCACATCAACAACAAGAATGGGCACAAAAGGAGATAGTGGATCCCATTGCCTAAAACACCTCAAAGCCCTAAATCACAAACAGGTTCCCCATTAATTATCAGCAAGAAGGATGCATTAGAAAAACACCCCATCTTGCAAGACTCAGAAAACCCCCTCATCCAAGATTGCTACCCCTCACTAAAATCCTTCTTAACAAAAAGATTATCTGAAAAGTTCCAACACACACGATCATCTGCCTTTCCCAAAATCCAACCCAAAAATAACCCTCTTCTCTTTCCTCCAATGAACCTCCTCCAAAACCTTAATAACTTCTAAAATTGAGTTTAAATTTTGTCTCCCCTAACAAAAGCACTCTATGCCTTAGCAATAATCCTGTACAAACTAGTTACTAAACTAATTGAACAAAAATCAGCTATTTTAATGGACCAACCCTTATTAGGCATTAAAACAGTAAAAGTAGAATCAACACTCTTCCTTGTAACCCTGTTCAAATAAAACTCAATAAAAATCTTCAGCAAATACACCATGACCGCATCCCAACAATCCTAAAGAAAGCCATTTAAAACAATCCACACCCAAGGCCTTATCCCTCTCCATCTCAAAAATTCCAGCTAAAACACCAAGGCATTAGAAATAGGATTCTAGTCCAAGTCCTCAAACATAGACCAACAACCATACTCTTTGTTGTTACCTATTTTTGTCCAAGATAATTCCGGACCCAATGTTTTATTTTTTTTATTTTTATTTTTTGTGATAGCAAAAGAAGGTATACTAGACAAAGAGAAGGTACAATGTTAGGAGGCAAGGAATCCACCAAAAAAGAAACATGAAAAAAAAAAAAAAAAAAAAAAACAAACAAACAAAGGAAAAAACGCTCGCAAAATAAAACTAGACAATTTTAGAATAGGAATCCCTTTTTCAAACCCTTTCCGTAATAGTTTATTGAGATCTTCAAATTTGCTAATTCCCTTGGTCCCTTCATCTTTCAAATTTTAGCACCATCCATACACACTTCATTTCCTCTAATGCCGCTCAATTTTAAATTCATTTTATCCAAAAGATTTTGTGCTTCTAAATTTATCTTAGGAATCTCCACCATAGGTGTAGGCAGAAAATTCCATCCCTGCACTGAAACTTGTTCACCAACCCATCATTATCAAAAAATAAAAAGACCCACCAAACCTTCCAATCGGGGAGGATGAACATATGATAAATCCCCTATTTCATCTCAGGAATTAAAAAGGTACCCATATTGTTCTCAAATCTCATCCAATAGCAACCTCCCACCACATTCAAACTCACTAATATCTTCATTCTCTGATTCTGAAAAATCCCCCCATTTCTTTATTAGTCTCATTACTACATCCAGCCCTCTTCTTAGCATTTGGGTCTTCTACAATAATACAAACTCTCCTTTAGAATTTCTACTTAGTAACTTTGGCACTGGCTCACCTGAAATTTCTTTCTTTCCTTCAAATTTTTTTTTTCTTTTCAGCACCCATAAAAGCCGCCCTCCTACCAGCACAAACTTTATTTCCTTATTTCCATCAAATCTATCGGCACTAAAATGACCAACTAACAGATTTCTACCAAACCCAGCTTCTTCTTTTTTATTCCTTCCACACCAACTTCTACTACCTCTTCAAAACTTGACATAGTTTTAGCAACACCATCTTGTTTTGAAACTAAGCTGCTAGAATTCTTGAATTTGATTATTATACTGAGTCGTATCTTGGGAGTTTAGATGCTGGCTTTGGATTCCAATATCAGGATTTTTAGAGACCTCCTCTCCTATATTCAATTCTCAATATCCAAGAGCAAAATTTTGTACTTTCCCTTTACTAGGAACCAATAAGGAAGTAGAAGTACTTGAGTCACCATTACTGTTGGCTTGGGCCATAATACTAGGGGTGAGCATAATTCAGTTAAAACCGCATTAACCGCACAAATTCAGTCAGTCCGGTTTACTTAAAAATTTATTCGGTTCGGTTTGGTTATCATTTTAATTGAAATTCTTTTTTCGATTTTCCGTTCGGTTTTTGAGTTTAATATATTCAGGTAACCAAATTAACCAAACAGTATAAATTAATAATAAATAACTATATATATTAAAATATTTTATATATTGTATTTTGATTAGGCGTCAAATTTGCGTAATAAAATATTTAAATGCATTAATTAAGTGTTACCGTTTTAATTAAATACTTAACTATGTCCATTATTTTAATCATTGAGCTCATTTGATAATTTTAAGGTAATTATCCTATTTTTACCAAAAATTTACGGATACTCGCGTTTTATTATTGCAGGATAATTTTTGGACATTAAATTTGAAATTCAAGTGTACGTGGGTCGTGCGTGAGAGAAACCGTGTACGTGAGGCATGCACATGACCGTACCACACACGCATTTGTTTGAAGCCGTGTGTGCGTGTAAAGTTGAAGAGACCGGGCCATGCATGCGTGAGCATTAAAGAGCTACTCAAGGTTGGAAGCACATGCATGCAGTGACAAGACCACGTGAGTTTTGGAGGAGCAAAAGAGAGGCCAAGAAGTGGGCTGCCATGACAAGACCGTGCCATGCAAAAGAAGCTGGGCCGGTTGCATGAGTTCACGTGAGCAGGGCCGTGTCGGTAGGTGAGCTGGGCCTTCTCTCCTGGGCTGTGCGCTGGGCTTGGCACTGGGGGCAGCCGTATACATTCAAAATGCAAGGCAAGCCCGTGAGCTTCCTGTTGTGACCACATGATTGCCATACGTGAAGACTTGAAAGCCGAATTGGGGGCTGCTAGGGTTGCTTTTGGGGATAATATTATTAGTTTTTCATAGGGTTTGGGAAGGCTTTTTAGGTCTTGTTTTTGGGGCTTTAGGGCAACTTTTTAGAGGAGTGCTTTGGAGGGGAGTTTGGGGGAGTAGCGCTGCACAAGAGGGGAGGCAGCAGCCTTGCTGCTGTGCAAACTCCTCACGGCTACTCTCTCTCTCTCTCTCTCTCTCTCTCTCTCTTGTTTCTTTATTTTAATGTTTGTTTTAATACATTGTTTGATTAGTTTTATAGTTGGATTGAATTATTTTTTACTTTATTGTTTGAGTGGTTTATTAGATTAATTAATTTCTTGTCTCTTAGTTTGTTATTTGAATGCTTCAAGGTTGAATTAACTTGTTGTTTTAATTTAGTATACATTTATTCTAATGTTTGGAATGATTCTATGTTGGATTAATAGTTCTTTTAGCTTTAGTATACGTGTAATTTAGTGTTCTTTTAATTTCTTGTCTTTTATTTTATTGTTGCAATGATTTATTGTGGAATTAATTTGATCCGAAAATTTCGGATTGCAAACATGAGTGGCTAAATTCTACAACTTGGGTTGTGGTTCTATGTCGGTTGCTTTCCATGATTTGTTAGGTTTCCTTCGATGTTATTGCTTAACCTTAATTGGCTAAAACCAAAAATTGAAGGCATCATTGATAAATCACTTGCTCTTATTTCTTATTTTGTTGTTGACGTTAGGCACAACAAAACCTTGATTTAATCTAAGATTTTCATCAATTAATTTTTACATGAATTTCGGTTGATGCTTAGTGAGAGTATTTATTTAGTTCCATTGGGACGTGGCAAATTTAATCGAGCTTAGGTTTGAATTTTTCATCTTATTAATGCCCTGATTGGATTAACAAGAAGAGGAGCATAGACGAGGAAATTAGAAAATAGTGGAAGCAAAAGGACGTTAAACCCGTAACCCAAGTGTTTGATATATTGTTTTAGTGAATCTGTTTTGTTTTGGTTGCGCTATTGGATTTACATTTTTGGAATCTTGGTAAAAGTTCAATCTCATTTTAGCATTTTCTCGAGTACTTTCCATTTTGTTTATTGTTTTCATAAACATATAAAATTCAAAAAGAATTTCACATAGCATTTTACATCAACAGTTTTTTACTAAACTTTCACAAATACTTTGATAATCAGTGGTCCCTGTAGAATACAATCTTGGACTTATCCTTAATACAATTTGACACTTCTACACTTGGAAGCACAATTCAAAGCGAGTCAAGTTTTTGGCACCATTGTCGGGGACCATTTGGTGTCATCAGAGTATTATGCTGATTATAGAGAGGGTGTTTATGGAGCTATGAACGTCTTCACAGCCTGGGTGATATCTACTTCCTCTCCTTTAACCTATTTGCTTTTATTTTATTTTTTTCTTTTTGTTAAAATCTGTTTTTATTTTATTTCATTTATACTGAGTTTGTATGTCTGGTTGGGCTAGAGACAACACATTTAGATTGGTTAGGGCAGAATCATAAATCTCATCATCGAGTGCATATGTTTCACGTAATTCACTTGAATCATCATCTGACACTCATAGCATCATGGCTGAAAATGAACATCATGATAGGGAAAACCCTAACAAGACCCTTAGAGAATACTTGCAGCCTGTTAGGACCAGCACCCCATCTTGCATTATTCAACCTTTGAATGCAAATGCTTTCAATTTTAAACCCGAGATGATTCCATTGCTACCACACTTTCATGGGATGGAATCTGAAAACCCCTATTTGCATATCAAAGAGTTTGAAGAAGTGTGCTCCACATTCATGGATAGAACATACACTGAAGAGGTTATAAGATTAAAACTGTTTCCATTTTCCTTAAAAGACAAGGCTAAGACCTAGTTGAATTCCTTAAGACCAAGATCCATTGGGACTTGGCAAGAAATGCAAACCGAGTTTTTAAAGAAATTTTTTCCAATCAATAGAACCAATGCCTTGAAAAGACAAATTATGATTTTTTGCCAAAAGGATGTGGAAACATTTTATCATTGTTGGGAACGTTTCAAAGACCTTTTAAATGCATGTCCTCACCATGAATATGAGAATTGGAGGGTTATTGGTTTTTTCTACAAGGGGTTGCAACCAAAAATGAGGCAATTTGTAGAAACCATGTGCAATGTGAGTTTTTCAACAAAGAGCCCGAGGAAGCTTTTGACTATTTTGATTATTTGGCTGAAAAACACCCAATCTTTGGACGTCTCTGATGTGTATAATGGATCTGAAAAGCAAAAATGTGTTAGTGGGGGTGGTAAATATCAATTGAATAAATTGATGATTTAAATGCTAGGCTTGCATTGATTTCTAAAAGGTTAGATTCCATTGAGCTTAAGAAAATAAATGAAATGCTTATTACCATCAACTTCTGAAAAATGCAGCATATGTGAGGATCCAGGGAATGTGACTAATGCATGCCCAACAATTCTTACTTTTAAGGAAGTTTTGCTTGATCAATCTAACCCAGTACATATGGTTTCTAAGAATTCTTCTGTACCCTATTCTAATACTTACAATGCAAGTTGGAGAAGTCATCCAAATTTTAGCTGGAAAAATAACCAAGTGAGGCCATCTACACAGGGACAAAGTTAATATACACCTTATGCAGCAGCTGGCCAAGGCTCGAGACCCTCTCATTTTGCAAATCAGCCTCCTCCAATGCAGAGAAGGGGAATGGAAGACACCATACAACAGCTAACTGTAAGCTTGCAACAGTTTATGCAGAGTCAGAGCACGATCAACAACCAAAACTCCCAGGCCATCAATGACATCAGAGGGACCCTCACTAAAGTAACCACTACTCTAAGTAGCCAAGAGAAGGGAAAATTCCCAACTCAACCCCAACCCAATCCACAAGGGCAAAGTCAATCCTCTCAGAATACTGGTTAAGGGGGCAATGTGAAATCAGTGAAAGCTATTACAACCTTGAGGAATGGTAAGGTTTTGGGTGACCCTGCCCATAGTGCAAGAAGTTTAGGTAAAAAGGCTAACCCTCCTCTAGATAGTGGTGAGTCAAGCACTTTAAATTTAAATAATGATGCATGTCTCATGCCTGCACCTTTTCCACAGCGTTTGCTTTCTTTGCACAAGGAAAAACAGCATGCTGAAATCCTAGAAATTTTCAAGCAAGTTAGGATTAACATTCCACTTCTTGATGCTATAAAACAAATTCTTGCTTATGCTAAGTTTCTAAAGGATTTATGCACTGTGAAACGCAAACTAAATGTGCAGAAAAAGGCTTTCCTCACTGAGTAAGTTAGTGCTATTATTCAAAATCACACACCACCTAAGTACAAGGATCCTAGGTCACCTACTATTTCATGTGTCATTGGAAATTCTAAGATTGGGCAGGCCTTGCTAGACTTAGGTGCAGGGCTCAATTTGCTACCTTATAGTGTGTATGAACAATTGGGGCTAGGGGAATTAAAAGCCACTTCAATCATTTTGCAAGTTGCTGATAGATACATAAAACTTCCTAAGGATATTGTTGAGGACGTCTTGGTCCAAGTAGATAAATTTTATTACCCTGTGGATTTTGTGGTATTGGATATGAAAGTGTCATCCCACGCAAATTCTTCACCAACTGTGATTTTAGGAAGACCATTCCTAGAAACTTCTAATGCCATAATTAATTGTAGGAGTGGTGTTTTAAAATTGAGTTTTGGGAATATGACTTTAGAACTAAATATCTTTAATTTGTGTAGGAAACCTCAAGAACTTGAAGACATTCAAGAAGTCAATGCATTGGAATCCCTAATTGCCGACACTCCTTGGTTAAATCATAATTGTGATGAGCAGTGGGAGGCTTTAGTCTCCCTTGATTTAACTGAGTCCACTAACCATTTTTCTTCTCTTTGTGCTGCATGAGCTTCAAATGAGATGCAGTGGAAGCTCAAATTTGAGCCACTACCAGCAATACAAACCCCAGCACAACCATCCAATGAAAAGACCCCAGTGCTAGAATTAAAGCCACTGCCATCGGAGCTGAAATACACCTACCTTGGACCCAAGAAATTGTTTCCAATGGTGATTTTTGCATTGCTGACTCCTGATCAAGAGAGTAAGTTGTTAAGAATTTTGACACAACATAAATTAGCCATTGGCTGGTCCATTGCTGACATCAAAGGTATAAGTCCTCTTATTTGTACACATAGGACATATTTGGAAGAGGATTCAAAACCCTCTAGAGAGATGCAAAGGAGACTAAACCCCACAATGAAGGAAGTGGTAAAAAAAGAAATCTTGAATTTGTTAGACATAGGCATCATATATCCAATCGCTGACAGCAAATGGGTTAGTCCAACACAAGTTGTTCCAAAAAAATCTGGTATAACTGTGGTAGAAAATGATAAGGGAGAATTGGTGCCTACTAGAGAGACCACAGGCTGTAGGATGTGTGTAGACTATAGGAAATTAAATGCCGCCTCTAGGAAGTATCATTTTCCTTTGCCTTTCCTTGACCAGGTTTTAGAAAAAGTGGCGGGGCATGAATATTACTGTTTTTTAGATAGATTCTCCAGTTATTATCAAATAGAAATAACCCTTGAGGATCAAGAGAAGACTACCTTCACTTGTCCTTTTGGGACTTTTGCCTTCAGGAGAATGTCATTTAGGCTATGTAACGCCCCGGCTACTTTTCAAAGATGCATGCAAAGCATTTTCAGCAACTTGATTGAGGACAATGTAGAGGTTTTTGTGGAAGACTTTTCAGTTTATGGGAAAACATTTGATGCATGTTTGTCTAATTTACAAGTTGTCTTGAAAATATGTGAAAAAAAAAAATGTTATTAAATTGGAAAAAATGCCACTTCATGGTACAACAAGGGATAGTTTTGGGGCACATTGTATCTTCATAGGGCATAGAGGTAGATAAAGCTAAAGTAGACTTAATTTCAAATTTGTCTGCACCTAAAAATGTGAAAGATGTTAGCTATTTTTTAGGGCATGTTGGTTTTTATAGAAGGTTCATAAGGAATTTTAGCTTTATCTATAAACCTCTTTGCAAATTTTAATGCATGATGTTAAATTTGAATAGACCAAAGAGCGTCAAAATGGTTTTGATGAGCTGAAAACATTTCTCACCACTGCACCTATCATTCAGCCTCCTGACTAGTCACTTCCTTTTGAATTAATGTGTGATGCAAGTGACTCTGCTGTGGGGGCTGTACTTGGACAACAAAGAGATAAACTGTCATATGTCATGTACTATGCTAGTAAGACTTTAAATGTTGCACAAAATAACTATTCCACCACAGAAAAAGAATTACTAGCTATAGTCTTTGCATTGGACAAGTTTAGATCATATCTTCTTGGTTTGCCAGTCATAATATTCACTGACCATGCAGCTCTGAAATTTTTATTGTCAAAAAAGGACACCAAGCCAAGGTTGATAAGATGGATACTCCTGCAACAAGAATTTGATCTCACAATAAAAGACAAAAAGGGAGTGAAAAATGTGGTGGCGGATCATCTTTCTCGGCTTACACTTGAAGTTTCTGAGAAGTTTCCTTTAATTTCTGATTATTTTCCTGATGAACAATTATTTGCATTTGAATATTTACCATGGCATGCTGATCTTGTGAATTTCTTGGTAAAAGGAAAACTCCACCTCGTTGGAATGCTCAGGATATCAAAAGGTTGAAAGCTGAAGCTAAGAATTTCTTTTACGATGATCCCTACCTCTTTAAATATCGTTCGAATCAAATCATTAGGAAGTGTGTGCCTACTAATGAAATTTCTGGTGTCTTAAATTTTTGCCATATAGAAGCTTGTGGTGGGCATTTTTCAGCCCACAAAACAGTGGCTAAAGTTCTTCAAAGTGGATTTTATTGGCCAACTATGTTCAAGGATGCTTTTAGTTTCTATAAAGCTTGTGAACCTTGTCAAAAAGTTAGGAGGAATCACTAGGAAAACATGATGCCTATGCAACCTATACTAGTGATTGAAATTTTTTATTGTTGGGGAATAGATTTCATGGGACCATTTCCTTCTTTTTATAGATATTTATACAATTTGGTTGCTGTTGATTATGTTTCTAAGTGGGTTGAGGCAGTCCCTTGCAGATCTAATGACCATCAAGTTGTGATAAAAATTTTAAAAGAAAACATTTTTGCAAGGTTTGGCATGCCTAAAGCCATAATCAATGATAAGGGCACCCATTTTTGTAACAAGCATTTTTCAGCCTTATTAAAGAAGTTTGATATCCATCACAAAATTTCTACTTCCTATCACCCTCAAACCAATGGACAAGCTGAATTAGCAAATGGGAAAATTCAAAACATCCTTGAGAAAACTGTTAGCCCAAACAAGAAGGATTGGTCTTTGAGATTGTCTGATGGCTTGTGGGCCTATAAAACAACCTTTAAAACCATTTTGGGCATGTCTCCATATAGATTAGTGTATGGTAAGGCTTGCCATTTGCCTGTAGAGCTGGAACATAGGGCGTTTTGGGCCATTAAGCAATGTAATTTTAACATTGATGAAGCAGGTTGTGTGAGAAAATTGCAGTTGTCTAAATTGGATGAGTTGAGGATGGATGCTTACAACAATTCTAAATTTTCCAAGGAAAGAATGAAGAACTTCCATGATAAACACATTCAACGTAAGACTTTTGAGCCTGATCAACAAGTGTTATTGTACAACTCTCGATTACACTTGTTTCCTGGTGAGTTAAGGTCTCGGTGGGGTGGGCCTTTTGTGGTAAAAAATGTTTTTCCTCGTGTTATAGAGATTTTGAATCCTCACAATGGTAACGTTTTTAAGGTTAATGGTCAAAGGCTCAAGCCCTTTATCTCTAACTTTGCACCTGAGGAATCTACTCTACATCTGCTTGATCCCACTTAATAAAGTTTTTTTTTTTTTTTTTCATTTGTATTTTTATTTCTCTCATTGTTTTCTTTTGTTCTTCCGTTGTTATTTTTTTATTTTACTTCCTAGGATTGCACTCTTTTCAAAGCTATTCAGGTACTTCTTTTTCCTCTTTCTTGTAATTTTTCTTTTACTTTTTTGTTCGTCTTTTGGTTGTTTTACTTTTCTTTTAACTGCTCTCTTTGGGTAAATTCTTTCATTTCTCTTGCATCATTGAGGACAATGCTACATTCTAGTTAGGGGGGTGGAAGAGAATTTACTTTTTTGTTCGCATGCTTTAAACATATGTTGGTCTACTTTGGGAAAGTGTTGGTATTGAGCTCAAAGCATGCTGAATTCCTTATTTGTGAACGTTATATGCCAAAAAAAAAATTTATTTTTTTCTTTTTTAGGATATGGAACATGTAGGATGTAGTACAAATTAGAGTTTAAATCAAAAAAGAACTTTATCCATTTCATTTAGTTGCAACCAAGGAAAGGATGTCGAAAGTTTTGCTACACACACTACACATATCAGAAGACTTAGAAAACTACCTTAGATTGTTTTTGGTTGAAGTATACTTCAGTTGTTTGGGACTCTAATGAACCATATCCTAATGGTTTAGAAAAGAAAGAAAAAGGAAAAAAATGCGCTTGAAGCAAATGAAAATGAGAAACAAGTCAAGGATCAATTGCAAAAAGAAACGAAGAAAAAGAGAGAAAAGAACAAAAAGATAAATACGAAGAGGAAACAATTGTGTTTTGGAAATGGCTACCTAGTACCGGGGTCCTAATTAAATAAAAAGGTGGGTGTCTTCTAAAGTGCAGTAGCATGAAAGCCACCATTGTACATTCATGCATTGGAAACGGCTACCTATTACCGGGGTCCTAACTAAACAAAAAAGTGAGTGCCTCTTAAAGTGTAGTAGTGTGAAAGCCGCCAATACAATGGTTTTGAATTAGAGTAAGACCGAGCGGTTGTCTCAGGTTAATTGTTGTGATTGAAACCGTTAATGTCTTTTAATAGTCAATTTTGGAATTCTAGCCTTATTCTCATGCACGCGAGCTTTGTTACATTCCATTAACTTGGTTGGTTTACTAAATGGTGTATAAGTCTCTCAGTTGATGTTTAACTTGGGTTAATTTGTTTCCTGTGTTCCTAAACTCATTAAACATATTTCATGGCATGTGATTTTCATAAGTTTTGGGATTATGGTTGCTTTTCCCCTAATTTGATTGCATTCACGTTATTTATTAGAGACTAGCAAAACATTAGCTGGGGGGTGTGATTACACATCAAATTTGTGTAATTAAATATTTAAATGCATTAATTAAGTGTTACCTTTTTAATTAAATACTTGCTTATGTCCATTATATTAATCATTGAGCTCATTTGATCATTTTAAGATAATTATCCTATTTTTGCCAAAAATTTATGGATACTCGTGTTTTATTATTGCAGGATAATTTTTGGACATTAAATTCAAAATTAAAATGTACATGGGTCGTGCGTGAGAGAAACCGTGTACGTGAGCCACGCACGTGACCGTACCATGCACACATTTGTTTGAAGTCGTGTGCATGCATAAAATTGAAGAGACCGGGCCATGCATGCGTGAGCATTAAAGAGCTACTCGAGGTTGGAAGCACATGCATGCAGTGACAAGACCACGTGAATTTTGGAGAAGCAAAAGAAAGGCCGAGATGTGGGCTGCCATGACAAGACCGTGCCATGCAAAAGAAGCTGGGCCAGTTGCATGAGTTCACGTCAGCAACACCGTGCGGGTAGGTGAGCTGGGCATG
Organism: Malania oleifera; assembly: GCF_029873635.1. Taxonomy (NCBI): domain Eukaryota; kingdom Viridiplantae; phylum Streptophyta; class Magnoliopsida; order Santalales; family Ximeniaceae; genus Malania; species Malania oleifera. The sequence goes on along the minus strand of NC_080422.1, from coordinate 39,947,418 downwards.
CAAAAAGAAGCCCAGCCGCATGCGTGAAGGCAACAAGGGCAGCAAGGGGCCTTCTCTCCTGGGCTGTGCGCTGGGCTTGGCACTGGGGGCAGCCGTATACATTCAAAATGTAAGGCAGGCCCGTGAGCTTCCTGATGTGACCATGTGATTGCCATGCGTGAAGACTTGAAAGCCGAATTGGGGGCTGCTAGGGTTGCTTTTGGGGAATATATTATTAGTTTTTCATAGGGATTGGGAAGGCTTTTTAGGTTTTGTTTTTGGGGCTTTAGGGCAACTTTTTAGAGGAGTGCTTTGGAGGGGAGCTTGGGGGAGTAGCGCCACATCAGAGGGGAAGCAGCACCCTTGCTGCTGTGCAAACTCCTCACGGATACTCTCTCTCTCTCTCTCTCTCTCTCTCTTGTTTCTTTATTTTAATGTTTGTTTTAATACATTGTTTGATTAGTTTTATAGTTGGATTGAATTATATTTTACTTTATTGTTTGAGTGGTTTATTAGATTAATTAATTTCTTGTCTCTTAGTTTGTTATTTTGAATGCTTCAAGGTTGAATTAATTTGTTGTTTTAATTTAGTATACATTTATTCTAATGTTTGGAATGATTCTACGTTGGATTAATGGTTCTTTTAGCTTTAGTATACATGTAGTTTAGCGTTCTTTTAATTTGTTGTCTTTTATTTTATTGTTGCAATGATTTATTGTGGAATTAATTTGATCCGAAAATTTCGGATTGCAAACATGAGTGGCTAAGTTCTACAACTTGGGTTGCGGTTCAATGTCGGTTGCTTTCCATGATTTGTTAGGTTTCCTTCAATGTTATTGTTTAACTTTTATTTGGCTTAAACCGAAAATTGAAGGCATCATTGATAAATCGCTTGCTCTTATTTCTTGTTTTGTTGTTAACGTTAGGCACAACAAAACCTTGATTTAATCTAGGATTTTCATCAATTAATTTTTACATAAATTGCGGTTGATGTTTAGTGAGAGTATTTATTTAGTTCCATTTGGACGTGGCAAATTTACTCGAGCTTAGGTTTGAATTTTTCATCTTATTAATGCCTTGATTGGATTAACAAGAAGAGGAGTATAGCCGAGGAAATTAGTAAATGGTGGAAGCAAAAGGACGTTAAACCCGTAACCCAAGTGTTTGATAAATTGTTTCAATGAATCTGTTTTGTTTTGGTTGCGTTATTGAATTTTTATTTTTGGAATCTTGGTAAAAGTTCAATCTCATTTTAGCATTTTCTCGAGTACTTTCCCTTTTGTTTATTGTTTTCATTAACATATAAAATTCAAAAAGAATTTCATATAGCATCTTACACCAACAGGTTTTTACTTAATGTTCACAAATATTTTGATAATCAATGGTCCCTGTGGAATACGATCCTAGACTTATCCTTGATATAACTTGACACTTCTACACTTGGAAGCACAATTCAGAACGAGTCATATATATACTAAATTATATATATATATTATTTAAATTTTATATATTATATATAGTATATATATTATTTATATTATATATATTAAAATATTAAATTAATTAACTAATTTAATCGAAATTTGGTTCGGTCGGTTTTGAGTTCGGTTAACATGGAATTTCGTTTGGTTTTTAGTTTGGTTAACATGGAATTTTAGTTGTGTGAGACTTTTTAACTGAAATTTTCTGATTTATTCGATTAATTAACTGTACCGACTGAATGTTCACCCCTACTAGGTACCCTCTTGACCCTTCCGCTGAAAGCCCATATGTCAGACTTGCCAAGAGATAGGGCATCTTCATATAACTGGCCCAATTCAGTCAAAAAAGAGCCTCCTTTTTTCAGTAGCTTGGGCAGGTCCAACATGAGTAACATTCAACCTGGCCCAAATCTTTTCGTAACCTCCTCACCAAAAACAACCCTAGCCACCTTTGAGATATTCGCAATGCCATCCAAAACCCAAGAAACCTTCATGCTCTGGTTGATCAATTCCGAACAATTTGCGAAGTCATTACAATCGTTCAGATGCAATGCATCTCCACAATGACGACACAATCCTTTCTCAACCAACACACCCTGACCTCCAGGATAAACTTAGTGCCTACGAACCTCTCCTTCCCTCCACTTGCCTTCCAGAACTACTTGACTCTGCAACCTTAGGCACGAAGAATTGTCAGAACCAACACCTCCTAAATCCTTACGAAACATCTTTGTTATCTTGTAAAAATATCTTGCAAAGCTTTGCCACCCATCGCCATCAGCTCCTCCACGAATAAACACTAAAAATTTCTTCCTTTTCCACCCCAGCCCTAATTTCAAATACTTTCCCAACTTCGTCCACCTTATAAACATCCAATACTTAGTGAAACCCAATTGAAAGGTACAAAATCCCCTTTGCTTCCAACCAATGGAAGACAAACCATCAACAAGCCAGATCGCTACTTCATTAGAAACTGAACCAACCTATTTTGAGAAACATTATTCTTGACCACAAGCAGAAACAGATTCTTCCCATCCTTGTCTATATGCAGATCGAAAGATTTACCTTCAATTTTGCACCAATCAATTCAGCATAATCTACCACAAACAAACCCACATTGTCAATACGCCAAGGTCTAAATGGAGCGAGAAGAGTGAGGGTCCTTCGCTCAAGGGAGAGAGTCATCCTTCTTACCATCGCTGTGTGTGACTCACCCAAGGGCCTATGTGGCTTCAAATGTGTATGGCAGAACAAGCTAGATGATGATGGTACTCATGGCAAGCAGCACAGCAAGACAATGGAGGCGCTGTGATGGCCGCGAGGTGTCAATGGTTGGCATGATGGTGCAGATCTTGATGGCACCAGCAGATCTTGCACCAACGATGATGGTGCAGGGAGAGGAGACCGACAGTGGTGGTTCCTTGCGGTGAGAGAGAGGAAGACGCGCCGGAGAGGCCCCGCAGCAGCAATGAAGGGCCCGGCAGCTAGCAATGGTGCACGGTTTATTCGCAGGAGCCCTCAGGGCTGCAGCTCCTTTCACAGGCCAAGTTACTTTTCCCCCTAATTTTTGAATTTTAAGAAAATTGATATATTTTGTGAGGCATTAAGACCAAGTTGGGCTAATTTTGGGTGAATATGGACATGAGCAAGGGCTAGATTCATAATTGTGACAATTCAGTGAATTGATGAAAAGAAGGCCCTTTTGAGGGCATTTTGGAGAAGGCCCTTTTGAAGATCATTTTGGGGAGCCTAAGGAGGAAGGACACACACGTTGAACACGTTGAGGAGGCATTCAAAGGGGACTCATGTTCAACCTACAGCAGAGTTCACACATTCACAAGCAGAGGAGATGTATGTTCAGTTGGAACAAGCCAAGCACTTGACATTCAAAGGAAAAATCCTTGGTTTTCTTAGAGATTTCTTGGATATCTTAAGCTTATATTGGAATTCTTGTTTGACTTCTGGAATAAGTTCTACAAGGAATGATCTGTGATCATTAATGGATAGTTTGAAGTATTGTTTGTGTAAAAATAGGGAGTTTGATGCTAGCAATATGATTTTACATGATCACAAAATGAGAAATCCAATGCATGGCATGATGTTTATGTTGATATACTTGAGTTTTGGTTGCTGAGAACTTGTTCATTCTTTTTCTCTCTGGACAGTTCATGCGTTATATGCTATGCTGTAAATTGAATAGGCAAGTCAGAAAGAACAAGGCAAAGAATATTTAGGGGAGAGTGAGTGAATTGAAAGAAAGCTCCAAGTGAGGGAGTGGAGCTCATTGTGTTCTTCATGTTTGCAGGTTTTTTAGTGAAGAGAGCTAGAGCTAAAGACTGAAAGGGTAAGCAGCAGCATGGCCATTCAAGGGAGCAGCCTAGGTGGCCGGAAGCCATGGCCAACAACCTATGTTGACAAACTAGTCAACAGAGGAGAGTGGGGGCTGCATGGCTCGGTCTTAGGACAGAGGTGGTTGGGACGCATCATGTTGCCATTCTGGTGATCATCTGTAACAAACGCAGACAGCAAAATCAGGTCTTGCAGCTTCTCCAGCAGACTTGCATGGCCCCAGACAACCATTCCTACACAAGGAGATCAGGGAGCACTTCACAGGGTTTCTGGCATTGGGGTTCTTGCCAGCAATGATGGATGACTGCCAAAGGGGCGAGGGCTGCCGGAAGGCTAGAAAGTTGGGGGTTGGCTGCCCTAGAAAGCTGCAGCAACTAGGGTTCAAGCAAACCTTGCTCATGTGAGGAAGATGACCGCACGGGGGAAAGGCGAGCTCGCATGACTTCCACATGATTAATTTAATGATGTGGACCAGTCGACAAGTTCACTTAGACCGGTCGACTGGTTTTCCTTTTAAAAAAAAGAAAACATTATTTCTATTTTAAATTTTGAAAAATCATTAAAAATAGTTCTCTCCCGCAATAAATTCCCAAAACATGGGGAAAATTAGAAAAACTTTTCTTTTTTGTTTTAGAATAAATTTTATAGGTTTTTATTTTTATTTTCCATTTTTATTTATTTTTATATTTTATTTGATTCTTCTGATAAAAAAACATATTTCTTGAATAAAAATTTCTTTTAAATAAAAAATGGTTTTGTGTTTTTTTTAGAATTAGGTCTTAACATTGTGTTCAATTTTTTTTAAAAAAAATTGATTTATTTATAATTGTGGCTTTTTTTTCACTTTATATTAATCAATTTACAAATCAAAAAAAAAAATCATAAAAATGAAAGAAATTATTTTAATTTTCTAGGTTATTTTTTAGGCTTTTTTTAGAGTTTTTAAGGCCTTCTTTTCTTAGATTAATATTTTCAATCTTGGCAAAAAACACCCCAAAAAAATTTGAAAAAAAAAAAACAATTTCTTTGTACATAAGGTTTTGACTTTTGTTTGGAAAATTTGGATGCTGTAACTGTTGGAAATTTTTGTTTTAATTCCTTTAGACAGTTTCTCCTATTTTGGAAATATTTGACTCCTCTTCTTTAGTTTTAGAATAATATTTGATTGACTTTCTTAAGAATTACTGCCTTAGAGTTTATATTGAAGATTTTAAAGTAAGTTACTATTCTTGATGCTTTGAATAGCTTTTTTCCCTTTTTGAATGTGTTCTTGTATAGTTGTATTTGAATTGAATTCAAAGAAACCCTAATTTAAATAATTTGAGAATGGATACCTTAGAGAGGAGCAATAGCTTTTTCAAATGATTTCTTAAGGTGAGGGAAGTCTAGTGTTCCAAATCAAAATACAGTGGGAATGCAAGGTGGAAAAAGGAAAGGTAATAAGAATGAAATAAAAGACAATTGATGTGTTGGTGATTATGCATGGCCCGATTGGTACCATTCAATAGCACAAGCATGTAGGAGGTGCTAGGACCTTCCTCTCACGTAATTGTACTCCTAAGCCTAACTCTAATACGCAGACCACGACTATCAATTCCTTGGACCTAATCTAGCTTAGAGACCAATCAATCAATACTAATTAGGTGAACTAAACCACACCTAGGCAAGTAAAAGGTTAGTAGCGACTCCCTAGAACCCTTAACATGATTAACACCCCCCCCCCAATCATCATTTTTAGAGTCGCTATCCTAGTCGAGGCATCGAATCGTGGTCTGCACGCATTGACACTCTTTAGTGTAAAGATTGGTATAAAAATATGCAATATCATCAATCAAACAAGCATCTCTTGTAACACCCTCCCTTATAGCTCCATTCCCTAATCAAACTACATCTCATCTTTCTTCCTATTGGCCAACCAATTGAATAAAAATTAACCTTCCCTAATCCATGTAAATTTAGTTTTTTTGCTTACAGCTCTTCCCTTCCTCTAAAATCACCTCCTCTTAACTCATTTTTCAATGAAACATGCTTAGCAACATAAGCCACCCTTCTTCCTATCTTATTCCAAAGAATCAATGTCACTTGAAAAGTTAAGACTTTTAACCTTGGTATCCCTAAAAACTTCCAAATTCTACTTTTTCATAAACGTAAAATGCTCCCACTGCCTCACAAAACACCAACTCCAAGCATCCCTAACCAAAGGGGGAAAAGAATGATGATCAAACCACATATTCTCAAAGCAAATTGTGGTGGCTCTACTTGATCTTACTGGACTCTAGCAAAACAAGGAAAAAATTTGTCTAAAGGACATTTGAGAAAGATCGTTACATTCATCCTCTTACTCACTACAACCGACTACCAATTGCCCACTCTCCACCAACTAATCAAGAGAACAATGTGTTCCACTGTTCTTCAAAAGAAGATCCTTCAACCCACGATCCCTAGTAAACCTATTAAAATTCTGAATACTTAAGCTAAATCTAAGCCCTGTAAGAGAACAAGAACCATACACAGCACATAACCCATCCCAAAAATAAGAATGAAGAGGAAGCATTGGTTTAGATGTTTGAATGTTTTAGTCGGGATCCTGTAGAGGCTAGGTTATTTAAAGTTGATATTCCAATAGAGAACTCTCATCTTTCAGAGAGGATTCGCCTTCATTCAAACTTAGATTTTACATTAGCATATCAAAAGAGAGTTGAGGCTGAACTCGCTGAAGAGAATGGATTATTTCAATTATTTGAAGGAGCAACTAAAGATGAGGATCTGAATGGCAATACCTCACTACAAATGGAGAATACTAGTCAACATAAGGATCCTAGTTGTACAGAGATAGGTAAGGACTCCATTAATCATTTTTTAGATCATTTGATTGCCTTGAATGATAGGGGATCTTTGTCTTCCAACCCTAAGCTTAATCTCCTTTGTATCGATAACATGGATGTTTATTCCTTGGGTTTTTTTTTTTTTTTTTTGGGGGGGGGGGGGGGGGGTGGGGGAGGTTTCAATGTTGAGAAGATAGATGCTTCTTTGGGGGATCCAAGTCCCTCTAGAACTAGTATTGGTATCCTTACCCTCCCTACTCGGCCATGTTTTGTTTCTAAATTCTAATACTTTATGCTAAAGGGAGGATTCTTGTAGGGGAGAGGGATGTGAGTTTAGCTCTAATGGAGGTGGGAAGAGACTCAATAAACTTGCACAAACTCCTAGAAGACCTTGGCCTAAAAATAGTAGACCCTATAGGAAAGGAGGCAAGGTTGGGTTTGAGCCAAAGAACATTTGAGAGGAACAAAAAAGTTTCAAAAGAACTAAAAAACTTGGTTTCCTCCATTAATTATTAGGGGGGTATGGGGCTTGGAAAGGGTGGAAAGGGAGTTAAGATATGAAGATTATTAGTTGTAATGTGAAAGGCCTAGGGGGGTGAGGGAAAAGGAGTTTGATCAAGGAAGTGCTATCTAAGTACTCCCCGAACATCTATTGACTCAGGTAACTAAACTAGAGATGATTGACCACGGGTATTAGAAGCATTTGGCGTGGCTAGTTGGTGTAGAGAGTGGGACTTCTTACCCTCCCAAGGTGCCTCAAGGAGGTGTTCTAGTTATGTGGGATTTTCGATCTATCTCTATAGTGGATAATTTAGTGGGGTTCTTCTCCCTCTCTGTTTTTGTTGAAAGGGACCAATGGTGGGTATCCCCTATGTAGGGTCCTCCTAGACTAACTCTTAGGAGTGCTTTTTGGGATGAGTTGTATTACATTTTTGGGTTTTGCTCTCCTAGGTCATTAGTTAGAGGGGATTTTAATATGCTTAGGTTCAAGGGGGAGAAGAAAATGAGGGGCAGGTTTAATGCTAATATGCAACAATTTGATTCACTATCATGGAATGCGGCCTGAGAGCTCTTCCTTTAAGCAACGCTTCTTTCACTTGGTCCATAGGGGGTGCTAAAGCGGTGGGTAGTAGATTGGATAGATTTTTGTTTTGTAGTGACTAGGAGGACGAATTCTCAAACCTCACTTAACTTGTTCTCCCAAAACATACTTCTAATCACTTCCCTATTATGTTGAATCTAGCATGGTTTCATGGGGTCTCACTCCTTTTAGATTTGAGAATATGTGGTTGGACCTTGCTTTTCTTAAGCCCTTAGTAAGGAGCTCATAGGAAGAGGTCACTTGGGGGGGGGGAATGGTTTAGGTTTACAAGGAAGTTAAAATGATTGCAAGAGAATATGAAAATTTTGGAATAAAGAGGTGTTTGGAGATGTTAGAATTAGAAAACCTAACATTTTAAGTGAGTTGGATTTTTTGGACAAAAAGGAATAGGAGACTAGCCTTTCAGAGAGAGAGGAGGTCAAAAGAAATTCTCAAAAAGTGAATTGCACGAGGTGATTTTTAAGAACATAGGAGTTGGAGACAAAAGAACAAATTTAAATGGATCAAACAAGGAGATTGTAATATTGGTTTCTTCCATAGGCTAGCTGATGTTAAGATGAGGAAATTTTTTGTTAGAGAGTTGGAGGTTCAAGGAGGGAGAATTATTAATCACCCTAATAGAATAGCCTTTTGATCTTTAGGGATGGGGTCTCACTATCATCTTTATTTGGACGAAGAGAGTTGTAGGTTGATGGTTAACAATTTAGAGTGATATCTCATCTCTAAAGATCAAATGGTTTGGCTAGAGAGACCTTTTGAGGAGGAGGAGGTGAGGGGGTAGTTTTGGGGTGGATAGGGATAAGGCTCCAAGTCCAGATGGTTTTAATTTAGCTTTTTCCCAAGACTGCAGGGGTACTATTAATGATGGTTTGCTTAAAAGTATTTTATGAATTTTTTGGGAATGGGATTCTGAGTAAGAGCATTAACTCTATTTTCATTACCCTAGTTCCTAAGAAATCAAGGTCTATTAAGATAGAGGACTTTACACCTATTAGCCTAGTCTCTAGTGTTTATAAGACTATCACCAAAGTTTTAGCCAATAGGCTAAGTGTGGTGCATGATAAGACCATTTCAGTGCTCTTGTGTTTGTGTGTGTGTGTTGAGGGGGGGGGGGGGAGGGGGGTAGACAGTGGATGCCAGTTTGGTGGCCAATGAGGTGGTGGAGGATATTCGAAAGAAGAAGAAGAGGGGATTCATATTCAAATTAGATTTTGAGAAGGCTTATGACAACATTAGTTGGAATTGTTTGGGCAATATTTTGTTCTTGTTATGACAACATTGTTTGGATTCATATCCTTTGTTATTTGAATTCTGAGTTGGCTACTTAATTTGTTCTTACACTGATTTTGCCCGGAGTATCTGGAATAATTTATTTGACGTGTTGGGAGAAGCTTGGGTGTGTCCAATGATGGTGGATGGAATGTTGGCTATCGCTTTTGAGGGCTTCGGAAGAAGAAAGGATAGGACTGCTAAGTGGAAGTATGGAATATTTACAGTGCTCTGGAGTTTAAGGTTGGAGCGCAATGTGCAAATTTTTTAAGGGAAAAAATTGAGCAGGCAGCTAGTTTGGGAGAAGATTCATTATTGGCTTCCTTATGATGCATTAGCTTTGGTTGCTTTAAGGGAGTGAATTTTTTGGAAATGCAACAAGATTGGAGAAATTTTTTGCTTTGATATTTCAAAGTATTTTTTGTGTTTTTACTTTCTTTTTTATGGTTTTTTCCAAAATTTTGATGGGAGATGTCTTATTCTCTTCTTTCTAAATTCTTCTCTTTCCAATGAAATCTCTTTTTTTCTATCAAATAAAATAAAATAAAATAAGAATGAAGAGTGGGCCTAGTAGGACCTGTTGGCATTTTGAGTCCGATCCTTGTTTTGATACTAACAAACCACCAGTATCTTATGTGTGCATTTAATGTGTGAACTGGTTATCATCTCAGCACGAACATAAGATACCGAAAAATGGAAGCCAGCAGGGACATAAAGCTCACACACTTCCGGCGAATTCCATGGAAAATGAAGAGCAAAAAAAGAAGACATTTTGATTTTAATTTGTATTGCATTTAATTTTTTATTTGGTTTGTAATAATACATGCATGTGAATGCTCCGATGACTGTAAATTGACCATAGGAAAATCAATGACCATAAAAGACTTCGATTGACCGACGCCAGGTTTTTAGGCTAAATTAAAATGTTTAAACCTTAGATTGACGCTAGGTCCCTGCACATCCACTTTGATAAATCCCCTCAATCTTACAAATCATAATGATGCAATCAGGGGTAAAAATATGACTTAGGCTTTAAAATTGAAAGGGCTTCGGGCGACCGAACTTGTGCATTCAAAACGCCTTAGTCGACCAAATGTCTGAAAAGTCAAAATTGTTGATGGGGCTTAGGCGACTGAACCAAAATGAACTAAACGTTCTCGGTTGGCCGAACGTTTAATGCTAACTTTTTCACCTTCCCCAGGCGCTCGAACTTCATGTTCATTGTTACCTCGGGCGACTGAAATGGCAAGTTTGGCAAACCGAACTCAGAATCGGGAGACCGAACCTCGAACACTTTGAAAATTGCCTTGGTACAGCCACCCGAACTCTTCATCGGGCACCCGAACGCATAAAATGCACTTTTCTTTCTGTGAGCATTCGAGGTGACCGACCCTATGGTTTGGGCAACCGAAACTCTCGGGTTGGCCTATTTTTACCGCGGGTAATTAAGGGTAATTGGAATTAAATTTCAATTAAACTTTTCTAAAATTCCCAATAGGTCCCCAACGGTCATATTTTGTGGAAAATCTATAAATATCTCTCATAAGTCCAGATTAGCAACTTTGATTAGCAAATATTTTCTCTCAAATATTTTTAACCTCTTGTTAATCAAAGTTCCCTCAACTTATTTTTTATTGCAAAAACTATTTCTTGGGGCAAATCTTTTACTCTCCAAAACTCTCTTTCATTTATTTGTAAATCATTTTTACAAGAGAGCATCTTTATTTTAGGGCATCTATTTTTGCATCCATGCTTTTATAGAAAAGTTTTATGTTGCAAAAATTATTTGAAAAACCAAAACCCTAGGTTCTCCTATTTCTCATCGAAAATATTTATGGAGAAATATTTTATAGGGTTCAAATCTTTGACCATTTTATCATATACATCATTTTCTCAAAGATTGAAAACAATGTTTTTAGAAAAGCACCCTTACTCTACTGAGCATTAATTTCATATCATATTAGAGTGTGCATTGTAGAGTTTAAACGCGTACATCTTTGCTTGTATTTTCAGAAGCATTATATTGTACAAAAATGGTTTTCATTGTACCGGTTGGGTTCATCCCATTAATTGAACTGGGGAGTCTCAGCCCCGTAAGTGAGACCGGTTCGGTTCAACCTGAAAATTGAACTAGGGAGTCTCAGCCCTACAAGTGAAACAAGTTGGGTTCAGCCTTGTAATTGAACTGGGGTTTTCCTCATCCCGTAAGGAGAGGATGTAAACGACTTCTGTTCCACTCGTTTAAGTGAGCAGGCTTAGTGTAATACTTGGGGGTATGCCCAAGGCGGGAACGTAGACTGGTTTGGCCGAACCTCGATAACAAATATCGTGTGTTTCTCTCTCCTTATCTCATTTACTTTCCGCACTTTAATTTCAGTATGTGTTGCCTGTTCATGTTTTGTTATAACCATCTTGCATGCACACAGAATTAATTTAAATGAGATATGCAGCACACATGTATCTATGCTCACATTGTTCACTTACTTTACATACATGTTTTATTTTGAATGGGATATGAGATGTGGTAAATCGGCATAATTGTTTAATTTAGCCAAAATGTTTTAAATGTCCAATTCATCCCCCCCCCCCCCCCCGGCTCTTGGGATCACACCAATTCCAACAGGACCCTCAATTAAGATAAACCACCATTGTCTCCACCCTCTTAACTTGTAAGAAAAACCTACTACACTGTCAATTCTGGAAATGGAGTAAGTTTTTATTTACATTTTTTTTTATAAAAAAAAGTAAGTAAGATAGGGAGAAATGAAGGTACAATATGTGGGGACAAGGAGTTGACCAAAAAACAGAAAAACAAAAACAAAAAAACAAAAAACCAAAGACCACACCATGAAATAAGACAAAATTAACCAGGAAACCCCTTTTCAGGCCCTTTCCATCATAATTTACCAAGCTCTTCAAATTTTCTAATTCCCTTTGACCCTTCAATTTACGACTTTTGCCACCATCCAAGAGAACCTCATTTCCTCTAATATCACTCAACTTTAAATCCAACTTATCCAAAAGATCTTGAGCTTCTAAGTCCTTCTTGGGTGACCAAACCATCATATTCAAAAATACACACTCCCTCCAAACCTTCCAACGAGGTAGGATGAACATAAGATAAATCCCCTACTTCGTCGCAAAATCAAAAACATACCCATATTGTTTTTATATCTCATCCAACAACAACCCCACATCATAAATTCACTAAAATCATCACTTTCGGAATCTGAAAAATCCCGCATTTCTTTAACTCATTTTCTTTTCTTTCCCCATGGCTACACCCAACCTCCTTCTTTGTAAGAGAGTCTTCCATTATGCTAAGTTCTCCTCTAGAGTCTCTCGTTAAAAACTTTGTCCCTGTCACACTAGAATTTTCTCTCTTTTCATCAAACATCTTCCTCATTTCACCACCCATACGAACTGCTTTCTGACAATTATACACCTTACTACCTCAAATCTGTCAAAATTCAGATACAAGATATCACCAATCTCCCCCATAGGCCATAACTGCTCCTGGTTTTTTACATCTTACCTCCCCTTTTTTTGAACTCTCTTTCAGGCTAGTTACATTTTTAATACCACAGTGTAATTCTAAATTCGAACAATTAGTATTCTGGATATGTTCCAGAGTTTCATCAGCTTGATTCGAAATTTGGAGTGCCGGAAGTTGGCCGCGAAGTCTAACATCCTCCTTCCCACCGCTTGCTTCCTAAGCTCTAAGTACTGAAACTGGTCCTTCCCATTCTTGAAATCTGACACTAACTTATTTGATTTCCCATTCTCCCATCCAGCATCCTGACTTTCGCCATTTATCTTCTGTATGAAGCCCAAGGAATGAGGAGCTCCCTTAGACTCCTAGTTAGAGCCCAACTCAGATTTACCTAAGCTTTGAACTTGCTCAAGAAAATGGCTCAGTTTACATAAAAAAAAAAAAATACCCTTCTTTTCATTAGTTAGGCCAGGTTCAAAACTAAAAATATACCTCCCGACCATTTCTCTTTGCATCCTCCCCCCTGAATGCAGCCCTAGCAACCTCTGCAAAGAGTGCATCCCCCATCAGAACCCTAACTTCCTTCTCAGGCAATTCCGACTGGTTAACAACGATTGCTGTCCATGAAAGGCCAGCATTCCTCATCTGAACCCTAGCCTCCTTCTCAGACAATTCTGGCTGGTTAGCAGTGATTACAGTCTTCGAAAGCCCAGCCTTGTTCGTCTGAACCACACCACCACACCTACAGCACCTCTCTTCCCTTTCGACCACCATACCTCAATCTCCAGAGAGGGCTTGACAATCACGATTCTCACCTTCACCTATATTGCCTCCCATCACGACCTGCCTCCACAATCTGATGCAAGGATGACGATCTGCAACTACACCGCCCAAATCTTTCTGTAACTCCTTTGCTAGTTTGCAGAAAACACTCGTGAAGCTTCGCCATCCGTCACTTTGCGCCGCCAGGAATAAACACAGAAACCTCTTATGATTCCATCCCAACCCTAACTCTAGGAACTTTCCCACCTTCTTCCACCTGATCAACAACCAATAATTTGTAATAACCTTGCGAAAGCTCCAAAAACCCCTCGCCATCCAACCAAAAATCGACAACCCATCAACAAACCATGATACATCCTCTTCCGATAACCTTGCCCATCTGTTATGAGTGGCATTGTTCTCAACCACAAGCAAAGATGAGCTCCCCTCGCCCTTGTCCAAATGCAGATCAAAGGATTTTCCTTCAATCTAAATTGTTCAATTCATGATAATTCTACCCAGGCTTCATCACAATGCATGCACGAGAGAGGGAGAGGATCTGTTTCATGACAAGGAGAAAGAGAGATGGAGAGGGCCATCGGAACTTTTTTATCTGAGTTGAAATATTGAAAATGGAGCAAGTATACACACAATTAGAATGCCACACTATAGAATGTCCCAAGCTGCACCTAGAGAAGGGAGAACCACCCACCTAACCTCTCAAATATTCCTCACTACATCAACAACAACCCAAACCCCCCCCCCCCCCCGGCGGAGAGGTGAGGATCCACAAAATCAAGTTATATCAAAAATCTCCTGAACCCCTCTTGACATTGCCTCCAGAATTCCACATATATGTGTGTATTTCCTTCTGTTCATCATACATCAGCTTGATTAGAGTGCTGATAATTTGCATCCTTGTGCAATCAAATGTATCTTTTTGGAATATTCTCACACCAAAAAAATGATATTAGTATTGTGTTCCTACATTGAATTGATTCTCTCTTTTTTTTTTAAAAAAAAAAAAGTTAAAGAGAGGAGAAAAATAATAACAAACTGAGGACGCAGGAAAATAATATATACATAAATATAGATATATATATATATATATATATATATATAACAACAACAACAACAAAAGAAAAATTAAAACATAGACTAACTAAGAATGCCCTTTCATCATAATTAATAGTCCTAAGGGCCCATTTAGTTGTGGAAAACAGTTTTCATTTTCCATTTTAATTTTCCAAAAAATTACAAAAAGGTTAGCTAAATGTTTCATTTTAACAACATTTGTATGAGATAAATGCACCAAAATAAACAGTTTTGGCAATATTTGCTTGTGGAAATAGTTTTATTTTCCATTTCTAATTTTTCAAATAATTACAAAAATGCCACCTTGTTTTCCGATTTTGGAAATTTATATAGAAAAGTTGGAAAACATCTTTTTATTATTTTTCTAGATTTCTAATTCTTACTTTGTGTATGAGGGCAAAAATTCGGATCTTGGACTTCAATTTGTATGGATCATGTATAGAGATTCAAGCCCCAAAATCCATGATCCCAAATATCACCTTATATAATTTTTGAAAAATTGGAAACAAGTTACCTTTTGTAATTATTTTGAAATCTATAAATAAAAAATGTTTAGTTGTTTTACACATTTAAACAAACTCTTTTCTACCTTTTTCATATGAATCTTGAAAAATTAAAAAATAAGTTAAATTTTTTATAATTCTTTGGAAAACTAAAAAATGGAAACCGGAAAATGTTTTCCATGACTAAACAGGCCCCTAATTTTTTTGCTAGCTGACATTGACCTTTTTGACCATACTTCTATCATCATCCAAACAAACCTCATTTGATAACCATAAGCCCATTTTATCCAATAATTGCTTAGTTTCAATATCCTTTTCCCATTGATCACCTCCCTCGGAGAAAAAGGAGTAGGCAGAAAGCCACTCCTAAGCTGATCACTCCCTGCCTTTCACCCTTACCATCATCCTCAAAACAAAAACACCTCCTATAGCTGTGAATGGACTAATGGGCACATGAGAATATCACCAAGTAAATTAAAAGAATGTAAAAAACATAACCATAATGTTCACAAAATCAATCCAATAATAAAAAATCATCACAGGCAAAATCACTCTCAAAACCACTCCAATTTTCATATTCAGGTCCCATGATGACCTCCCTCACGTTTCTTCTCACCTATTCCATCTCACTGTCCTTCAAATTTTAACACCGAACACCATCAGTATTCCTCTTAAAAGATTCAATCATCTGAATATCAGAATTAAGTCAATTACCATGTAAAAACTTCTTTCCTTGAACACCCTTCTGCATTACTAGATAACGACACATCCTGATCAGACTTCTTCCCTCCAGCAGAAAATTTGTTTTCACCATTATAACCCACATTATCAATACAGTGCTGACTATTCTGATCCTTGAAACCACCGCCTCCCATATCATTGCCTCATTCTTCATCAAAATTTGATTCCTGGAAATCCAGCTTGTGAACACTATTGCACCATCTTATGAACCAGATCTATTACCTGGATCAATAGATTACCACTTAACAGATCTTACAACCTTGATTGATTGCTTAGCATCCACTTCAAAGCCATTCATCTGATTCTGGCAAGGACTCCGGTCCAACGATTTGCGCTTGAGAAAGAAGAAACAAATGAACCACAGCTTTTCCTCTTCTCCACAGCCATGTTTGCAGAATACAAAAACCCTTTATCCCATAATCCGTTTTTTGGATCTGCCCACTAAACGATCCATCCGTTGACAGTAAGCAGGCCAGCCCAATATTTGCTTCTACCTTCTTAATATTGCATCCTGAACCAACAAGGCATTCGATAATTCGAATTGCTTTCGTTATGTGCAATATCAGCAAGTGGGCCAATAGCACTTCACCAACTGACATAAACCAATAAACCTTTTTAAAATAAAACCCTCCCCCTTCCAGCAAGCCCATAAGACCCCAAATTATTGTTCATATGACCACAAGCTTCAGCTGATTACTCGTAGGCCAGGCCCAACATCCTGCTTAGGTCCACTATATATTAACCCTAAAGCTTGTGGAAATGGAAGCCCATCACCAATGTCTGGCCCATCCTCCAACATTGTCTTCTTTGATGAAAGAAATGCAGTAAACCCTAGATCTGTTTCATGCCTAACAGCAGTTGCACCCACTCTTTTTGGCCACCCTGAATTTGTGCAAGATCTCCACAAAAATTATAACATTGTTTAACAATGGATTTATTTTACAACCCCCCTCCCCACCAAATTTCCTTTTACAATGTCATGCCATTGTCAAGCATCCTTGCTGGTCATCAACCACAAACCAGATCAGGTCAAATCCTTTAGATTCACAAATCACAATCAACCCCTGGGTATCAGGGTATCACAGAACAAACACCACATCCTGCCATTCAATCCCTTGAAATGAAAATAGAATACCCCTTTCTGTTGAACCTTAATCCAGCTTCAAGAAATCAACCTAATCAAGTAGATCAAACCGCAACCTAGTGCCATACCCTTTGAAATAGCTTCTCCAACCAAATCTCCCCAACCAACTGAAAACAGAGAACAAATATTCACAATCTGCTTGATCACAACAGTCAAACCTTAACCCAACAATACCATCTCTGACTATTCTCTAGCTAATGAACAAAATCCCCTGTGCCTATTCTCTCCAATCACAGTTCAGAGACCATACCTTCGACCTGGAAAGATTTCTAGAGGTCTCTCTCTATCATGATCACAGACCCCTAATTCAAGATTGAATAGTAGAGAGAACATCTTAGCATACACTCCCATATCTTTTACTCAAATCAACTCTTCATTTGTGCTGATGTTTCATTCTTTTGAGACAAATCCTTATAACACTACTACACATACTTCTACAGATCTTCACGAATCTCTTCCACTAAGATTCCTATTCCACTCTTGTTCCCAAGTCTTCATTGAAGCCTCTAGAACCTTTATCTTCTTTTTCTCTTTCTGATCATCCATCTCTACGTGCATCCCCACTAGGCTTTGTCATCATCTATGGATTGACCTACTTCTCTAACCACTGCTTTGTCTTTCTATACAATTCCTAACAAAATAGATCTTCAGATTGTCATTTGCAAATGTGAGCACACTTGCACTTCTCATTCCGTATCACATTTTGCATCCTATGATCATTTGTGACAATTACATCATGCCTTTGCCTCACTATCTTTATTTATCCTTGCTACATTTATTTCTAAGGCTAGTCCCATTCCTATCCTAGACACCTAGTCACTATGCAAGAAGAGAAGAATGCTTTGTTACAAAATAATACCTGAGAACTAGTATTTCTGTGCTATTAGTTGTTGATGGGTGTTTACAATGAAAGTTAACCCTTAATGTTTTGTTAATCAGTTGAATGCTCATCTTGTTGCTAAAGGGTATAATTTGGAGATAAAAAAATTTCTATTGTCTTGCACAATGCATTTCGTACTTATATGAAATTTGAACATCTCACATCCATTTGTTTTTATAAACAAGAAATTTATTAGGAAGAAATAAGGAAAAAAATTCAAAACATTGTGTAAGGCATTTTCGACCAAAACAAAGAAAACAACAACGTGAAGAAAAGAAGAAACAATTACGGTGCAGCACTAGTGAAGCAAAGCAATCCGATCCCATTGTAAGTCGAAGAAACACCCAAAACAATCATTTGGAGACAGCACCAGAAACAATGCAGAAAAGCCACTCTAGTTTAATCAAATTATGGTAATGTTAAGGTTAAAGAGTCCGACATTTCTCTACAAGCAATTACGTCAAATAATGGCCAAAACTGTACACCTTCACACACTGTCCTCTCTTCCCCCTCCCAAAGCCTCTAAATTATAGGCTCAAAAACCATCAAAGAAGAAGAACAAACCCAATTCTCATCAAGAACTCCAAACAAGTTATCCCACAAACAATCTAAAAAAGGACAATGTAAGAATGTCAAAAAATCTCCCAATTCCTAAAACAAAAGGGGGGGAGGGAACAAAAACAAAACAAAATAAAGGGCACATACATCTAAGTCACTGCCTTATTTGGTCTTCTCCTCCAAAGCAAGTCATTACTCATTAGTAATGATTTTATTCAGGATTGCAGTACAAGGAAAAGCCTTTATTTTTCAGGAAGTTTAGCTTTCCAAATGAAAATAAAAAATAAAAATAAGTAAGAAGAATGGATTAGTATTGGGAGCATGAATTGGCCGTAGAGAGATCACAAGAAAAATCACGGAGGGAAAGCAGGCCTCCCCAACCCAATAATCTTCACAAAATGAATTCTCTACCCACTACCAACCTTATACCAAACATGAGGGAAAAAAGAATATACACGTCTGAAACAAATTTCCAGGAACTCGCATGGCTGATATTAGCTCCAACTTTAGCATTCCACCCATTCTGTTGAAAACCCAAACTAACTTTGAATTACCTTATGCAAAGAGAATAGCGTTCTAAAGGAAAACATAATTGACCACTTCCACACCAAGGAAATGTTCATGGACGCCAAATTACCTGAACTCAAAACTCCCTCCCTCTTAAATCTACTATGTGCCAACTAACAAGATGATCTCTACCCCTCCCTCTCTCCCACATTCAACCATAAAATTCTCAAAAACTTCTCTAATTTGCGCATCACCCTCACTAGGAACTTGAAAAGAGAAAAATAATAGAGCTGAATTGAAAAAAAAAAAAAAATGGGGCCTAGAGTAGAGGAATAAAACCTTTTATTATATATAAATTTATAAATAAATAAAATTAAAAATAAATAATAAATAAATAAACCTCTCTTTTTCACCCATCCAGCCTTCTAGAAACCCTCTCCTAAATAAAAAGAGAAAATGCAACAGGATTAGGGCAACTAAGTAGTAGGACATTCAAAGAACCACAGCCTGCTATCCTAGCAAAAGAAGAAAAAGTATGTGATACAATAACAAAACCCACATTAACACTCTCAGAAAAATTGATTTCCAGTCCTGAGAGTCAATAAAAAATCTATAGAATGATTAACACGTTAGAAAAATGCTGAAATTACTGAAAATGGAAGTAAAGAAAATGCTGAAATTGCTTTGCCATTTTCCCCATCCTCCTCTCACCCTCACCATGGTAAAAGAAAAACAGCCTAGGAAACTGATGAAAATAGTTAAAACCAAAAAGTTAAGCTCAAGCTTCTACTAAGTACAGTTCCTTGTCCTCTTGGATTCCTCAAGACTGATTAGAATCAAACTTTCAACTTCTATTTTTTCACTACATTAGCAACCATGTAAAAAATTTCATAGAAAAAAGACAACTACAACAACAATATTCCTTTCTCCCTCCCATTTGTTCCAAAGACGATGTTGGACCAAGACAAAGTAAAATTTTGACATGTTTAAGTCATTTTGGTTTTTAACAAATATGAAATTATAAATTGAGCGAAGCTAGTAAGAGCAGTCTTCTTCTTCTCTGGTCCCAAACAATGGAGAAAAAAAGAACCCTAAACTGCAATTTCTTTCCTTTTCCCACAATTCCTCTGGAACCAAACAGAACACTTATGTTGCCTAAACACACATTCAAACAAGAAAATCAATAACACATCTGATTAGCCTAATTAGTAATTACCCCAGAAAAATTGAAAAAAATAATAATAAACAGAGGCTTCCCATATGAGGGGGAAGGGAAAAGCAAAACTTGCAATGAGAATTTAGCTACCACTTCGCAGGTTGGAAGTACTTTTCCCGCCTTCAAAAGAAAAACGACTCCAAGGCTTGATAGCAGGAAAAGCAATTAACAGTAACTAAACATAGAAAAATGGAACAAGCTAGGGAGGCTAACCAAAGATATGCAGCAGGGTTGTAAGAAGCAGGGTCAAGAGGAATCAAGTCCTTTGGAGGATCAAGAAATGAGACAATGTCCTGCTCATCCAAGTACACTTTCTTTCCACTTGGCATAATTTCGTACGGCTTCTCATCCCAGGGCGACGGCACCACCCTCTCGCCTCCACCGACGGCTTTGACTTCTCCATGAGGAGGAAGAGGAGGAGCTGAACGTTTGGAGCCATCAAGGTACGGTGTTTGCTTTTGAGGCCTTGCCAGGAACCCTAGGCACGGCCATCGTTGATGTTTCGACAATGCAATTTGGCGGGAATGTGGTGTGGAGAAAGAGAATGCCGCCGGCGGAAAGAGGGGACCGGAAAGGATGAAGGTCGCTGCAGCGCTCATCTTGAGAGAGTACTATCGTCGTAAGACGACATGAAGAACTGCGATACTCTTCCTCATCTTTTTTCCCGCTAGTCTCCCATGTCGTTGTATCATGAGAATATGTAAACATAAAACATGAATTTATGTTTAGGGAAAAATTTTATTTGAATTTGTATTGGATCTACCGAATATAAAATTATATTAAAATTTATTAAATTTAAATTAAAAAGTTGAAATTTATGTTCCTAAATATAGCATTATAATTAAAATTATAAAAATATTAGATTTTAGTTAAACTATTTCTAATGGTATAAAGAAAAAATTGGTATTCTCAAAGTGATAAAAAATAAAATTTCAATCATAACTTTTATATTCATTCATTTAAAATAAAAATGTCATCTACATCCTAGCCACTTTTTGTTAATTTGTCTTGTCTCTTCGAATTTTAGACATTATTTATTAAATTAAATTCCAATTATCTTATTATTTTTCTTTTACATAGTTTAACGAATTGCATGGGCATCTAAGATATTTTTTTCATTTGAATTGTCTAAATTTTTATTTAATTTGCAATTTTATATTCCAAAAATTTTATTGTGAAGTATCTTTTTAATGATTGCATAATTTAATTTTTCAAGTTATAGTCATGATTTTTTATTTCACGTGTATATATATATATATATATATATATATATATATATGTATGTGTGTGTGTGTGTGTGTCAATATATTCCAAAAGTTCACATCTATTAGGTTGAATCTTCAAATCGTCTCAACACGAACAGTGAACGTGAAATGTGAGATTAGCGATTTGAGGATGAGATGCAGGTAAATCAAATATTTAACGGGATTGCCATCAACTTACTTTATTTTTTGTTGAGGTTAGAATACCTAATGATTTACTATCATTTGATTGGCTAATTAGCAAACTTAGGGTCTAAGGAACTGATAGTTAATTATCTACGCACTAGAGTCAAGTTTGATAGTGCGGTTATGTGAAAGGAATGTACTAGCATCCCTACACACCTATTCAGATTCTATAAACGGTATTTAATTAATCTATGATTATCTTCAAATACAGTTCATCAAAACTCTAATTCTTTCATTTCAACTTTTACCAATCTTTAATATATTGGATAAACCCGCACAAAACGACGATTATCTTTATGTCGAAATCCTCAAAGGTATGCATAAGAAACCACCTTGAGGTTCATCATCGAATTCATTAAAATATTTTAAGGTTTAAATTTCTATTCATCCCAACCCTTCAACATTTAGAAATTGATTCAAGTATGGTTTCAAATTATGGCAAAACAACAACACATTTCATTGAGAAATCATATACAATTCAAACTGTCATGAGCCTAAACAAATCTTATAAGAGTGTTATTCCACTGAGTCTGGCATAATTCAATCATTCCAACATTCACAAATAAATAAATGCACACAAAACAAGGTATCGAGAGATATCAAAACTCAGTTTTCATACATTATTTGGTTCTCATATTCAACTTAGGACACAAATGAGTTTAAAATACTTTGAAAGCCTTGAAAATAGAATAAAAAATCCTCTAAAAATTTTTGGTATATTTAGGAATTTTTTATAATTTATAAAGGCTAAAAATATAGAAACAATTCAATAAAAAGTAACTCAGAGAGAACAAAATTATCCTAAAAAACTAAACATTGAAAATAGGATCCCAAAAGAATACTGTGCAGTAAATTAACCAAAAGCCTAAAGAAAATATTTTTTTGAATTAGAAATAGCCAAATTAGAGAAAAAAACAAAAATAATAACAAATAAATAAAATAAATTAAGGAAATGAATTTAAAATAAAAGGATTTTTTGTTGTCTCATGTTTTTCAGATTTACTTGCAATTTAAAAATATTTTAAAATTTAATAATTAAATAGAGAAATGAAAAATTTTAAAAATTGAACTACTCAACCAGTCAACCTGGACTAACCGACAAGTCTAGTTGAACTTACTTTTGATAGTAAAAAAGTCCTCACTAATTGTAAGAATTTTAATGGCGCTTTATAATTTCATCACAAACAGGTTGTTTTTATGACAAT
Organism: Malania oleifera; assembly: GCF_029873635.1. Classification (NCBI taxonomy): domain Eukaryota; kingdom Viridiplantae; phylum Streptophyta; class Magnoliopsida; order Santalales; family Ximeniaceae; genus Malania; species Malania oleifera. The sequence goes on along the minus strand of NC_080422.1, from coordinate 39,924,861 downwards.
TCTTGTTTTTCCTACAAAAACAATTAGTCATACCTTTTTCTATGACGAGATTGTGATAAACTAAATTTGTCATGAACAACATTTTGTAATTTTGACTTTTTACAAGGAAAAGTGACATCACAAAAAATATAATTTCTTGTAGTGTCATCTTTCTAACGTTTTATTATTAATTATTTTATTTATTAAAAGTAAAAACATTAGTTGCGGTGCCTACCATATTTAATTGAACCACATGCATAAATAATGAGCTAACTTCTTTTTTACCTTTGCCTCATTTTTTTTTCAAATTTCTCATTTTTTCCTACCTTAGTAAATTATCTTTATTTACGAACAATATAAGAAAACATCACTTTGTATTCACAGCTCACAATAACAAGCTTTATCTTAAATTTCACTTATTATAGATTCAATTTTGTTATATGATGTTGTATAATTTTGGGTTTATGTTTATTCAAAATAAACACTTAATGTATAATCTTTATATTGTCAAATTTTTCTTTTTACTTTTCTACTTTGTTAACTTAGTAACTCTTCTAAATCATGAAATCAAATAACTAAGAAGAAAAACTTTTGTTATTTTCATGTGTATTGAAGTGATACAAAGATTTTAAATAATATCTTAATCAAATATCTTGTTGACTTTTTGAGTCATATCATGTTTTGATTATGACAAATACAAAATATCATACCTGTGCATTGAGTATGTTGAGCAGGATTATTACTTTACATACACGGATGGTAAGGATGAAATATAAGCTATAAGGAGCTGAAATTCAACGTCACCTGACTTATAGCATGACAATACGAAGTGCAAAATGAATGAAGATAAAATTTGTTAATTGTAATTGCACTACATTTTCTTTAGGCCTATAATAATCATATGATTTGTAATATTTGCATCTCATGCATGATAATGGTTGATTGCTCAATATACAAGAAACCATAGACTGACCATTAGGACCCTAAAACCTTAGCACAAAATATTATAACTTAACTATTGAATAAGTTTAAAGTCAAAATCAGGACTTACAAAGACTCGGTCGATCGATGCCAGATTTTTTGGGCTTAATTTAAAAGCCTAGACCTTAGGACCCCAAGCATTTCATGAAAAATCCCTTATATCTTAAAAGTTATACATATGTCAACATGGGTGATTTTTAAACAAAATTAGGACCTAACTTAACTTTGAAAGAGCTTCAGGCAACCGAACCTTGGCGTTATAAATGCCTCGGTTGACTGAACTAGCCTAAAGTCAAAATTTTGACTCGGCTCAGGCAACCGACCCATATTTGAACGTATCGCCTATGGCCGACCGAACCCTGGTTTTGACTTTTTCCAACTTCCACGGGCACTCGAACTTTTAATTCAAAATCACCTCAGGCGACCGATTGTGAGGTTTGGCAGACCGAACCGTTCAACAGACAACCGAAACCATGAAGGGTTGGAAAATCGCCTAGCTCAACCGACCGGTCATTTCCCATGGCAAACCGAACCCTTACTTAATTTAAAAAATGTTGTGTCTGTTCGGTCGACTGACCTTAAGGGTCAGCAAACCGAACCTCTCGGGTTCAAATTTTTTAACTGCAATAATCTGAGGTTATTTTGAGTTAAACTTTAATTTAACAATTTTAAAATACCCAATAAGTCCCCAACGGTAATTTTTAGGGGAAATTTTATATATACCTCTCATTTGCTTAGATTAGCAACCAATTAACAAAGTGATTAAGCAAATTTTCTCTCAAATTTTTATACTCCCTTTGCTATATGCTCAAACTTTTCAAGTATAATTTCATATACTCTCTTATATACTTATTTGCACATATCATTTTGAAATAAAGAGTTCATTTTAATTGTTCTCCTAACTTGCAAATCAATTGCAAGGTGTAAGCAGATTTGATTGTGTTATTGTGCATCATTTCAAATCATTTTCTTGACATTACTCTCACATATTCACACATATTTGAAAAATCTTTTTGAGAGTCTTGCTTGATTGTTTATTCCCATTACATTTCATATATAAATATTTGATTGGGAATAACTCATTTTAGCTTCCTAGTCTTAACATTCAAATTGCAAGATTCAATAGTTTGCATACTTCATTTGAAAAATCTTTTACAAATATAAACCCTCAGTATCTGCTGTGATTATATTTGATAAAATATTTTTGTGATACTTGATTAGGGTTTTGAGGTAAAGTTGAATATTATTTTGTTGAATATATTATCTTGAATTAAATTTTAAAGATCTCACTTGAACATTAATTCCTTATCATACGTGAGTGTATTGAGCATATTATAATACACATCTGCTTATATTAAAAGCATCTCTTTGTACACAAAATTCATATCTATGTTGTATTCCCAATGTGTTGGTCGGAAGAGGGAGACTAGCACTATGAATAGCATCGGACTGGTTCAGGCCCGGTTAGGAGAGCACTGGACTAGTTCAAACTCGTTTAAGATAACTAAGTACATCATCCTGGTAAGGTGTTGTGTTGTCTTTACAAAACTTAAAATTTTATTTTGATGATAACAAAAAAAATGAACTTAACATATTTTGTTGTGATATTTCAGGATTTAAGTATGTGAACACAAAGTCAAATGCTCATAAGGATGATTCAAAGCTTATATTTCAAAGAAAGATGATCAAATGAAACTTAAAGAGTGAAAAACATTGATTCCAATATGATATTTTAAAACTTGAAGATCACGAGAGAATGAATGTTAAAGAGGATTTGCCAAAAGTTTAAAGTATTTTAAGGCTTGAAGACAAGATGGAGCTCAAAGAAAGAAAAGCATGAAGACTTAAGAGTTTAGAATGTCAAAACATCATAAGAAGTCTTTATGTAAGTACTTCGCATTTAAATATCTCTTGAAATATTTTTGAAACTCTTATAGGGTTAATTATGGACTTAGATACCTTATCTTAAACCCCTGAAAATGTTTTAAATTTAATCAAAGAAAGAGAGCAAAAAGGGCCTTTGAAAACAAAACTGAAATTTTTGAAAGTGGTATGTCCAGACGACTGAGGAGAATCCTCAGACATCGGAAAAAGAACCTTAGACAACTGAAATTTTACTTCATACGTTTGAAGAATTTTTTCAGAAGTCTAAAGATTTAATTCAAAAAACTGAAAATTTTATTTTTGAAACACAGAACATGCAGAACACCTTCAGACGTCTGAACGGTCAGTTCAGTCGTTTGAACAGGAACTTCAGAAGTCTGAACCTACGCTTCAGACCTCTGACCCTGTGTCTAGACTTAATTTTTCAAAGCATTAAGGAATATCAAAAGACGGAACCTGAAAGTTCAGTTGTTTGAACACTGTTAACGGTAAAAAAATTTAAATGTTTTAAATTTTAAATAAAAGTTTTTTGAGCCCTAAAATTAATGAAAACTTTGAAGATACTCTAAGTAAACTTGGGCATCAAGAAAATACTTTTAGAAGCCTATAAATACATGATTTTGCAAATCAAAATATACAAAAAACAAAAGAATTGAAAAATCAGTTTTTGCTTAAAGTTGTCTTGTTGCTCTCTTTTGCTTACTCAATTGCAAAATTTGAATTGCTGAATTTTTGAGTTGTTGGTCCATCCTACTCTCAGTTGCTGCTGCTGATATTCATCTAGAGAAGAAATTTGTGAATTCTAACTTGAGCTTCAATTTTATTTCATATTGATATTTGAATATTAAAGTGCATAGTGTTTGAATTTGTACTAATCTGCTATTTGAGGGAGTGTTTTTGTACGCAGCGATTATCTTGTATTTTTGCAGTGTTCTTTGATGATTCCAGATTGTTGGATCATTGACCAAGTGTGAGGTATCGTTTGGAGAGGTGATTGCTCTAACCTATTGAAGGAGTGTCCAAGCGTGGGGTATCGCTTGGAGAGGTGATTACTCTAACCTAATAAAGGAGTGTTTGAGCGTGGGGTATCGCTTGTAAAGGTTTTGTTCCACCCGAAAAGGAACAAGTATAGTGGAATCCTTAGGTGGTTTGCCTAAGGCGAGAACGTAGGCCGGGGATAAGCTGAACCTCGTAAAAACCTTGGTCTCCTTCTCTTTCCCTTACTTTTTTTATTTTTCAGCATACCTATATACTACGTTGATGATTTAATTTCTTGATCATAAATACTGCATAGTTTGGAAATTAAATAAATTGAAATTTAATTTGTTTTTGGGATTGCGGAAACCGAAAGGGAATACGTTGGTTGATAAATAATTTGCGGAAACCATAAGCGAGTACGTTAATTGGTTAAAACTCAAAAACTTTTTAACTAAAAGTTTATTTAAAATCTAAGCTTTTGGAAAGAGTGTTGAAGTTTAAATTGTGCATCATATTGAGAAAGCAATTTTATTATCTACAGGGCTTGAATCAAATCCATTAATACAAGGATTGAATCAAATTCATATACACAAGACTGCAAACAAACAAATCCTTTGAATTCTTGTAAAAGTTAAGGATTGCCATAGAGTTGCATATTATATCTTGAATTGGTATATTTGGTTGTTTACTTTAGAGTTGTTAGTGGATTGTTTGAGTTTTTGTTTACTTATGTTAAGTATCGGTTTGTGGATTGAATAAGTAAATAAAACTTTGCTGTGTAATTGTTAAATCAACAAGGGGTTAAGAATTCTTGCAAATAATGAAAAGAAAATTTTAAAACCCAATTCACCCCCACTTTGGGGCTACACATCAACTTTCATGTTGTATTAGATGCCGCTCCACCCGTTAAACGAGCCTAGTAGAATCCCCTTACTTGTTAGTTTGAGGCGGGGACGTAAGCAATATTGGCCGAACCCCGATAACATTTATTGTGTCTGTTTTAATTTCCGAAATTTAAATTTCAGCACTTGAATGTTTGTGTTTAATTATTTGAATATTTAATTGAATTTTTGATTATATCAAAAACCCTAAGTTTGTGTAATGCTGTTTGTGGAATCTGAATTAACTTAGGAGAAAATTTTTAAATACCCAATTCACCCCACTCTTGGGAATACACAAATTCCAACAAATCTTTTAACATTTTGACATCATTTACTTCGTGCGTAATCAATTAAACACCAAATTATTTTAAATATTCTTTATTATACAATATCTGGTATGTTGGAATGAAACATATTAAGAGTAGAATAAAATGAAAAGTTATATAACAAATTTATAAAACTATAAAGATCAATTCCATTTTTGTGTACTAAACAACTCATACGAAACATGCTTATATTTAATAAAATAATAAATTAAATTCATTTTTGGGATTATTTGGAACACATGACTTGTGCTTGGGTTTATGGACTTCTTGAAAATCTATTGTAACAATTAAAACACAAATTCACAAATAAAAGGTTAATTCAAGAGTTCTAGAACTTATAAACTAAAAAAATAAAAATAGCAATTACAAAATTAAGATGGAGAATTATGGATGTGTGAAAACATATATAAATAGAAAACTTTTTTTGGAAAAAAAAAATATCATATGCATCACACATATCTCGACTAATTTTCTACATTATATTAGTTTTATTGCTTGACCAATATTTATATAAAGGTTTTTAGGAAATAAAGAGTGGACACCAAAATACAAAATCAATATATATACATTGATTCGACCAAAATGAAAAAAAGCATTTTTTATTATTGAAAAAAGAAAGAAAGACAAAAATACGAATAGAACTTAAAAGTAAAGAACATGCAAGTGACAATACTCTTGCGAATGTACTCCCCATACAGGATACTTAACGCATTAGTTACAGCACTATCAAGGCCTACGCTCGAATGATCCCTTCTCATAATAAGAATGTACATAACCCTATTTCGGTTTTGTCAGAATTCATGTTGTATATTTGAAAGTGGTTGACTTCTTTGCTTCTTTCATGGTACAATCCTCTTCCCAGTAGCTGGCAAATTCAATTTGGAACTGGCACAATTCGTAGAATTAGAGGCCTTTGCACCAGAGAATTGCAAAACACAACAATTTCAAAAATCGTCAAATTAAATCTCAAAATAATCAACTCATTAATCAAAGTTAACTCATAATTTATTTGAATCTGACATTAAATATGAAGTTCAAGAGCAGGAAAAATTCTAACATCGATACCGCCTAATAAGGACCTATTGGGAGAGCATTCAAAAAACTCGAGTGAGTAGCCTAAATAAGTGCTTATATGTCAAGCGCTCGATTGTAGATAGAAATTCGTATCTTTAATTTTTACTTATTATCATAATAAATAAAATAAAAGTTACTTAAATTTTAAATATCAATACAGCACCACAAGCTCATAATATCAGATACTAAAAATTACACACAAAAAAAATATTTCACCAAATTAATCAATGAAAACACGGGATGTGTACATAACATCTCTTATTTATCTCGAGTAATTAATTATTTTTAAAATGTTTGTCCTTAATATCTTAATTAGCTAGTAAATAAATAAGCATGATAAATACAAATACATATTTGAAACAATTGAACCTTACCTTACTTTAATTGCAAGTACTTGTTGAAGTTAAAGTAGTAATCAAATTCTTATTTTCGATGTGTCCAAAATATAATTGAAATTTGTCCATAAGCTTACGATATTATACATCATAAAAAATAAAATAAATATATAAATAAATAAAAACTAGTCCATAAATACATGGGATGTGCGCATAATATGTCTTATTTATTTGTATAGAATTAATTAATTCACTATGTTTTAGTTTTTGTCTTTACTGTCTTAATTAGCTAACACATAAACAAACATTGTAAATATAAATACACTTTAAAACAACCAAAACTTACCTTTATATAATTACAACTATTTATTGAAGTTAAGGTAGTAATAAGTACTTATTTTGAGTGTGTCCAAATATGATCGAAATCAATCAACCAAATAAAGACCAAAGAAATTAAGATAACGTGATTTGATTGAATTCATAAGAAAAGAAAGAGAAAAAGAAAATATAAGGGTGGACCGTTTGTATTATTGTTGAAAACTATGAATATAAAAATTAGAAATAAGATTTTTAATTTTTAATTTTTAATTTTAAAATACTTATAAGTTTGATAAATAGTTGAAAATTTTAAATAAATAAAAACTCTAATTGAATGGCTTTCATTTTTATCCTTGATTCAATTAACAAAAAAAAATGTTGACAATGAAAGAATGCAAATTAGGAAAAAATTATAATGAAAAAAATTAATTTGCAAACTCAATTTTTAGCACTCTAAAAACAACTTTAATGTCTGCAAAAATAAAAAAATAAAAAAATATTTGAATTACTTTAATAATATATTTTCAAATTTTTAGAAATATATTTTAATTATACAAATATTCACACGGTCATTTTATTTCATAATTATGCATAAAATGATTTAATTTTTAAAATAATTAGTAAATATAAATTTTACTTCATCAGCAAAAAATTGAAATGATAGCTCCCTGAGAAGTAGAGTCCGTGTCGGTGTCGGCGTTGCTAAGTAGTTTGAAACTCACATTCCCGCTTTAAAGTGCCATACCTGCTTCACTTTTTGATCTCATTCCAACAATCCAACGCCCCTGCTCCTGGAGGAAACAAACCCTAATTGCAGAGATGAAGAGGAATCGGGGTGATGCGGCAGAGGAATTCGATTACGGAGATGGAGTTTCATGGGTGAGAGGCCCTTTGATCGGCGAAGGCAGTTACGGTTGTGTCTTCCTCGCCAATCCCAGGAAGAAGATGAAGAAGGGCGGCTGCTTCCCCTCCGTCATGGCTGTCAAATCCTCCGAGGTTTCTCTCTCTGCTACTCTGCAGAAAGAGAAGGAAACTCTCTGCAACCTGCAGGGTTGTTCCAGCGTTTTACAGTGCTTCGGGGACGAGGAAACCTCCAGTGAAGATGGGCAGCAGATGATCTACAATTTGCTTCTGGAGTATGCCCCCGGAGGAACTTTGGGTGCTCTCATCAAGAAGCACACCGCCGTCGCTGCCCTAATTCCCGAATCTGATGTCAGGGCCTACACTAGGGCTCTTCTTCGCGGCCTCCGTCACATCCACGCTTGCGGGTATGTTCATTGCGATTTGAAGCCAGAAAACATTTTGCTTTTCCTCCCCAATTCTGGTTCTGGTATTGCTAAATTTGTGCCGAAGATTGCTGATTTTGGGCTGGCGAAGCGGACGAGCAAACAGGATCCTTGCTTCAGAGGGACTCCATTGTATATGTCGCCCGAAGCTGTTGTTGAAGGTATACAGGGGCCTCCTTCTGATGTTTGGGCTCTTGGCTGTGTTGTCCTTGAAATGTTAACTGGAAGGCCACCGTGGGACGGTGCCGCCTTTTTAGACCGCAAGGGTCTTCTCTCTAGGATTCGCACTCCAAATCAATTGCCGAAAGTTCCGAGTAGCCTATCCAAAGAAGCCAGGGATTTCTTGAAAAAATGTTTTGTGAGGAAGGCTCCGTTCAGATCCACCGCTGAAAAACTTTTGAGTCATCCATTTGTCGCTGAATTAGACTGCAAAGATGAGGAACCAGAAACTAATAGTTTTGAGGAGGAGGAGGACGACGAAGAGGAGGAGGTCGTATACCCAGTAAAGGGGTTGTCCGATACAGAGACAGAGACAGAGACTGAGACAGATGATGAGTATTCTTTGTTTTCCTCCTATGATCAGAGTTATAATTCTGAGGATTTCTTCTCTTCTTTTGAGTCAGAAGAAGTAGTTTTCCCAATTCTTCCCGGTAAAAAGTAGTTCCCAGGAAACAGCTGCAGAGGACTTTTGGCGTGCCTTTTCCTTCACTTTTGGGGTCTAGACTTTGATTTTTGACACTTGTTCTTATATTCTTTGAGGTCATGCTTGGTTTGCAGAATGGAATGGGGTAGGAAACAAATGAAATGTTAATCTGTATGGTGATCATGAAAAATTGAAAGCCATAAATTCGATTCCATTCTACCCGCTACCATTCTTTTCCTTTGTACCAAAAATATGTAGCTATCGACTAACATCATTGTTTCAGATGCATAGATATATAGTCCATAGATGCAACTCATGCATAAGTTCTTGTATGTTGTTGGAGTTGTTTTGTTCTCGGTGGTGGTCAAATCCATGCTTTTCTGTAAAGAAGATTGATGAATAAGAGAACAATTTGACTTGTCATTTTCGCATCTTTTTGCCTCATATTTTGTTTTATTTCATTATTATTTGAGAATATCTCTCTGCCAAGATCAACTGCATTGCTGCTTCTTATAATGACAATGGATTATAGAAAATCATGTTAGGCTCATGATTCTGCACACCCTTACTAGTTAACTATACATTTGTAGAAGATTTCTATATATTTTTTACTTCCAAAGCTCATTTAGTAATTCCAAATATATGTTGAAGCACTAGCTTAACAGAAAATCTTTCCTTCAAAGCTAGATTTCTGTTATCACCCAAAGCTGTCTTCTCACTTCCAGTTATAGCTTCAGTCCCATCAGAAAATCAAACCCTTTACGCCCACAGCAGCAGTTTTTGATATCACTGACTGCCTGAACTGCAATGGATTCATAGTTTACATTATACCCTTCAAAATCAAAGCATTCCTGGCTTTCCATGAGTAGTATATAGTAGCAGCCTAGAATAACTTGTATGCTATTTCATGTTTAGTGTTCCTCATGGCAAAAATCTTCCTCAGACTGTCCTCTTATTTCATTAAAGCCTCCTCTATATTTAACATTGAATTTGTTTTTCGTGAGCCTGCCTTAAAATTGAGCACTCAAAAAACAAATGATCCCTTGTTTCTGAATAGGAACCAATAATTTTCAACTGCATTTCTGCTTTTTATGATGGCTGTACAGTGTTGCACAAGCAAAGATGGCTGTTAGGCAGTTCAAACCCTGAAAAAAAAAAATATTTCAGTCTCTAGAAATAGTATGACGTTTTGTCCAAACCTTACTCACCATGCTCCAGTTTTGTCTTCTTAGAATGATAAATCAAAATGATTACAGATTGATAGTAGAATTACTGCACAGATCACCGAGGAATTGGCTTAATGCATTTATTGAAAAGATGTTTACTAAGGATAAAGATACAATTAAACAATGCATTAAATGCATTTTTTTGAGGGGTAGAGGCATATTCAAAAGGAAAATTTTTAATTTTTTATACTTATTTTTATTTCATTAAAAAGTTAAAATTAAAGAGTATATGTTATAGACTTCTTGCTTTCCTACTTAGAATGTATAATATAAATATTTATTTGATGTAGTTAAAGAAAGTATTGTTTTGAAAAGGTCAAAGACATATTGAAACGCGCTCCCCATAGCATGGGTTCTCTACTTATATATAGACTTGACAAAAATGAAAGAAATAGTTTTATTATTGAAAAAAGAAAGATAAAAAATAAGAATAGAAATTAAAAATAAAGAACTTGCAAGTGACAGTAATAAGCCAAGGAATGGCAAAACACAATAAATCCGATCTTTTAAAAGACTGATGGCATTAAATCCGAGAACCCAATTAAATGAAGTAGCTTAAGTTTTAAACAACTCATAATATCATACATACAAAACATATTTTACAAAACTAAGTAGATGGAAACATAAATGTTCGCCTAGCATATCTTATTTATTTTATATAATTAATTAATTATATATATATTTAAATTTTTGTCCTATTATCTCTAGCTAGTAACAAAATAAAAATTGTAAATACAAATACATATTTAAATAATCAGAATTTATTTTTAATTACAACTACTTTTTAAAATTAAACTTTTTATTTCTCACAGCATCAGCTAAAAGAAAATAATTTCTAGATATTAATATATTATGATAATAATAAAAAGTCACAATAATTAAAAAAATATAGGAAATTTAATTTGTACTACAAAAAAGGGCCTGCAGAGGGGCAAAGGAAGACCCGTGCTGCGCAAGACAGACAGTCCTGACTTCTTTGAAACTCACATTCCCGCTTTTAAGTGCCATACCTGCTTCTCTTTTTTTATCTCATTCCAACAACACACTGCTCCTGCTCCTGCTCCTTCTCCTGGAGGAAACAAACCCTAATTGCAGAAATGAAGAGGAATCGGGGAGATGCAGCAGAGGAATTCGATTACGGGGATGGAGTGTCATGGGCGAGAGGCCCTTTGATCGGCAAAGGCAGTTACGGTTGTGTCTTCCTCGCCAATCCCAGGAAGAAGATGAAGAACGGCGGCTGCTTCCCCTCCGTCATGGCTGTCAAATCATCGGAGGTTTCTCTCTCTGCTACTCTGCAGAAAGAGAGAGAGACTCTCTGCAATCTACAGGGTTGTTCCAGCGTTTTACAGTGCTTCGGGGACGAGGAAACCTCCAGTGAAGATGGGCAGCAGATGATCTACAATTTGCTTCTGGAGTATGCCCCCGGAGGAACTTTGGGTGCTCTTATCAAGAAGCACACCGCCGTCGCTGCCCTCATTCCCGAATCTGATGTCAGGGCCTACACTAGGGCTCTTCTTCGCGGCCTTCGTCACATCCACGCTTGCGGCTATGTTCATTGCGATTTGAAGCCAGACAACGTTTTGCTTTTCCTCCCCAATTCTGGTTCTGGCATTGCTAAATTTGTGCCGAAGATTGCTGATTTTGGGCTGGCGAAGCGCACGAGCAAACAGGATTTTCGCTTCAGAGGGACCCCATTGTATATGTCGCCTGAAGCTGTTGTTGAAGGTATACAGGGGCCTTCTTCTGATGTTTGGGCTCTTGGCTGTGTTGTTCTTGAAATGTTAACAGGAAGGCCACCGTGGGATGGTGTCGCATTTTTGGACCGCGAGCGTCTTCTTTCAAGGATTCGCACTCCAAATCAATTGCCAAAAGTTCCGTGTAGCCTATCCAAAGAAGCCAGGGATTTCTTGAAAAAATGTTTTGTGAGGAAGGCTCCGTTCAGATCCCCCGCTGAAAAACTTTTGAGTCATCCATTCGTCGCTGAATTAGACTGCAAAGATGACGAATCAGAAACTAATAGTTTTGATGAGGATGACGAAGAGGAGGACGTCCTATACCCAGTAAAGAGCTTGTCTGAGACTGAGACTGAGACAGAGACAGAGACAGATGATGAGTATTCTTTGTTTTCCTCCTACGATCATAGTTACAATTCTGAGAAATTCTTCTCTTCTTCTGTGTCAGAAGAAGTAGTTTTCCCAATTCTTCCTGGTAAAAAGTAGTTCTCAAGATAGCTGCAGAGGACTTTTGGCGTGCCTTTGCCATCATTTCTGTGGTTTAGATTTTGATTTTGACACTGTTCTTCTTCTATTCTTTTAGATCATGTTTGGTTTGCAGAATGGAATGGGATAGGAAAGGAATTGAATGAAAATCTGAATGGTGATCATTACAAATTCAAGTCATAAATTCAATTCCATTCCACCCGATTCCATTTCACTCCTTTATTCCAAAATATGTAGCCATCGACTAGTATCATTGTTTCAGATGTATAAACATAGTCCATATATGAACTGATGCATAAGTTCTTGTATGCTGTTGGAGTTATTTTGTTCTGGGTGGTGGTCAAATCCATGCTTTTTTGTAAAGAAAGTTGATGAATAAGAGAACAATTTGACTCGTCATTTTTGCATCTTTTTGCCTCATATTTTATTTTATTTTACGTTATTATTATTATTTAAGAATATCTCTCTGCCAAGATCAACTGCATTGCTGCTTTTTATAATGACAATGGAGTATAGAAAATCATATTAGGCTCATAATTTTGCACACACTTACTATATATGTTGAGAAGATTTCTGTACAATTTTGGCTTCCAAAAGTTGAAGTAGCAATTTCAAATTTTCTGATGCACTAGCTTAACAGAAAAGTTTGCCTTCAAACCTAGATCTCCATTATCACCCAAAGCAGTCTTCTCACTTCCAGTTATAGCTTCAGTCCCATCAGAAAATCAAACCAGCTATGCCCATAGCAGCTGGTTTTGACATCACTGACTGCCTGAACTGCAATAGCTTCAGTGTTTACATTATTCCCTTCAAAATCAAAGCTCTTCTGGCTTTCCATGAGTAGCCTAGAGTAACTAGTATGCTTCTTCAGTTTAGTGTTCCTCATAACAGAAATCTTCCTTTTCACTGTCTTCCCCTTTCATTATATCCCCCTGTATTTTTAATATTGAATTTGCTTTTTGTCAGCATGCATTAAAATTGAGCACTCAAGAAATAAATGATCCCTTGTTTCAGAATAGGAACCAATAATTTTCGACTATATTGTTGCTTTTTATAATGGTAGTACAGTATATCACAGGCTAAGATAGCTGTTAGGACCTTGAAACCTTGAAAAATAAATTCCTTAAATAGATATAATTCGGTGTTTTGTTCAAACCTTATTTACAATGCTCCAGTTCTGTCTTCTTAGAATGATAAATCAAAACAATAACAGATTGATAGTAGAATTATTGCACAGATTACCAAGGAATTGTTAAAGATGTAATTTTTATGCTTATTTATAACAATAGTCTCAATACGGAATCCATTGTTGGTAATTTAATTTTGATATATTGAATAATAGGTACTTAATGAAATCCTCTACATTGCTGGACTATTTGAATTTTTTGTTGAAAATATGGAAACAATTCATCACCTATGGGATTTTTAACTAAGGAATTAGGGGATTTCTCTTTGGCAAAAACCACTCATTCTGACCATGGCAAATCTTTTCTTTTGGTACAGATAGCATTAATGCATAAGATTCATCTATAGCTAACAAGACATGGTGTGGAAGTATAATAACTAATAACTGAAAAGTGGTGCTACATCTGTGGTATCAGGAGCTATATGTCCTGTGTAGGTAGTCATGATTCAGTGATTTGAGGTTCATGTGGAGGTTTTGGTCAATAACTGTAGATGATTTTATTTCATTTTCAAGGGAGCTTGGAACTAAATAAAAGCTGCAAAATGGATTTTGATGGGATGCTGCTCCAGTGACAATATTGGGAGATGCTAGACTTCAGGAAAGGATACTACATTAATTTGTTAATACAGAGATTGAAGGATACGCACACCCACACACCTAGACACACACAAGAAAAAATTTGATAGAACCTAGCACCTTTTTCTTTCCTTCTACTTAAAAAAAAGATAAATTTAAATCCACGTTCTTCCTCAGCATAATGGGAAAAGACAAAAATTGCTTGGGCACTGGGCATTAGGTGCTTCTGATATTATTACTACTAAACAGAAATATTTTACTCTTGCAGGATAAGACTAACTCGAAAACTAAGCCTCGACTTGGCAAATCCACCTAGGTGTTTTTTGTCTACTGCATTGGTGTTAGGCTATGTTTGTTTATTTGTTCCTTTGTCTTCCTATCACCAGAATGCAGAACTATGCGACATTGATGAAGCATAATATAATTCAAAAAAAGGCAAGAAAGCAATAAATTGTTTTTTTTAATTTATTTTGGCAATCTATTTTTAATAAATCCCAAATAAACATTACCATGGAATTTTTTGATTTTCCAGAATTCCCTTGGGAAACATTTAGTTTCCTTATTTCAAGTCTTGACTAATTATTGAAAATTTATTCTGGCTCCAAGCTCTGTAAAATCCTGTGAATTTTCTATGGCAGTTAGTTTCAAGATTTTGTATGGGAAATATCAGCAGGTATTTTTTACTCTTGCCCAAACCTTAGATTTGAACTTTGTGTTTAACATATCCTGCAAACTGTTAACAGCTTGTTCATTTGTCTTGATTCTGCTGTTTTTACCCTATAGCTGATGAAAGTAAAGGGTTTAAATTTTGTTTACTAGATGATATTTTTAATTATTTAGTGGTATCCAGTGAACTCTTATATCCATAATTCTTCCAAATTTAGACCAATGTGATTCCAAATTAAAAGTGACATGCCAAATTGGAGTCTTCTTTTGTTGCAGTTGTGTTTTCATATGGTATTGTTCTTGAATAAGATGAGACTCATGAGAGGCAATCCTTTCTTGCTATCATTGTATATCAGTTCTGCATGGGTTACTGTCATAAAGTTTTTACATGGCTGGTTCTACGATAACATAAAATCTGAATGCTTAGCTGGAGAATAGCTTTGTTAGATTAGGTTGGGTCATGCTGAATAACATTTTTGAATGCATGTATTAAAGTCATTACTTGAATTTTTTATTTCTTTATTGTCACTTAATGTCTTATTTAAATTTTTTTTTTGGGGCCAAAATGGCTGATATTGAATCATAAAGTCAACAAATAGTTCTATGGTTACCCTCTAAAAAAGGGTTTCATGGCCCTATTTTTGGTATAATCATCTGTACTTTCTTGTCTTGCTTTACCTTGAGTGGATTCCCTTACTTTAACTGACTATGTTCATTGGTATTTTAATTGGTATTGTTTTCAGTAGCTCACTCATGCCTCATATGGTCATGTTACATTTAAAAATTGTATGCCTAACCTATATGGTTGGAGTTTAAAAACACTAGCCAAATGTTTCCTGTAAAAACAGTGTATATACGTGGAAACAAACCCTACATTCTGTTTTATATCTCAGTCAATAATTGTCTTCTTTGTTGAGACTATTAAATATCATGTGTTGAGAATACAAAAAATTGATGATGAAGAAATAAATAGCACTTGTAGATTTTGATACCTTGGATCTATTATGCAAGCTGAAGGAGAAATTGAAGATGATGTAAAACATAGAGTTAAAATAGGTTGGGTAAAATGGAGAAGTGCTTAAAGTGTGCTTTGTGATCGTAGAATACCCTTAAAATTGAAAGGGAAGTTTTATAGGACAGTTATAAGACCAGCTATGTTATATGAATTGGAATATTGGGCGATGAAGAAACATAATATCCAAAAAGTAAAAGTTGCCGAGATGAGAATGTTTAAATGGATAAGTGTTAAAACATTGAAAGATAAATTAAGGAATGAACATATTTGCGGCAAGTTAGGTATAACTCCTATAGAAGATAAGATAAGGAGGGACGACTTAGATGGTATGGACAATTGTAATGTAGGCCACATAGTGCACTAGTGAGGAAGAGTGAGTTAGTTATTGTGGGGGGCAGTAGAAGGGGTGGGGGGTAGTAGAAGGGGTAGACCTAAAATAACTTGGGAGGAGATGGTGAGTAAGAATTTAATATTCTTAAATCTATCAAAAGAAATGGTACATGATCACATAAATTGGAGGAAAATGATTCATATGGTCGACCCCACTTAGTGGGACTTAAGGCTTGGTTTTTGTTGTTGTTGAGAATACAAAAAATGTTTGAGAATACAATGCTTTGTCCCAAGAACTTTAGCCCAAATTACAGGTCTTTTCCTTTCCCTTATACTCTCCCAGGCAGAATGAAAAGAGAAGGAACCCGAGGATTGTTGGTTTCTAATAAATTTTGCCTTAGCCCCATTGTTTGGATTTCTATAGCAGTTTTAAAAGAAGATGCTTTGGCTATTTTCCCTTCTTGGCAGGACCCTTGAGTCACCTCTGGTTATAGTGGCAGCCCTAGCATTAATTGAAACTCCTAATTCCATTGGAAAATGAAGTCCATAGTGCTGAACCAAAGGACTGTTGATGCCAATTATCACAGAAGAGATGAAAAAACATGCCATTACCAGTTCTGCACTTTATGTTAGGATATGCAAATTCCCTTGCCTTATTATTTCTTTTTCCTGTCCAAGAGCACCCAGAGGTTGGATTTACTGCTGTACTGGTTATCATTTGTATAATGAAGAAATTGGCACCTAATGAAATCCTCCTTTAGATGGCCACGACTTTGAATTTTTGGGGGAAAACATGGGAACAATTCATCTCCCATGGGATTTATAATTAAGGATTTAGGGGTTTCTCTTTGGAAAAAATACTAGTCCTGACAATGGCAAATATTTACCTTTGGTATAGGTGTTAGTATTAACACATAATATCCATGTAGCTAACAAGAAATGGTGTCAAAGTGTAATAACTGAAAGTGGGGCTACATCTGTGGTATCAGGAGCAGTATGTCCATAATAGGTGCTGATTTAGTGCAATATTGAAAGATGCTAGACTTTTTCAAGGGTAGTTTGTTAATGTAGAGATGGAAGGATGTATATATAAATATATCCTTTTTATTTTTCTTTTTTGAAAAAAATTAAATCCACCTCAAATGTTGTCTGAATTATGGGAAAAGACAAAAAGTTTCAGTGAGGAATACTGATATTGTAGTGGTAAAATTTGCTAGGGCACTGGGCAGTAGGTGCTTCTGATATTTTTATTGGTGAATAGAAATATTTTACTGCTGCAGCCTGCAAGATAAGGTTAGCTTGTTAACTAAGGCTCCACTTGGCAAACCCATTTAGGTGTTTTTGTCTACTACATTGGTGTCAGGCCCCTTTTTCGTTTTTTATATTAGTCCTTTAACTTCCTATCACCAGAATGCGTTATTTGGTGATAGGAAGATTTGCTGTTAGGCTTATTATTTGTTATATTTTATTTTTTGCCTACTACATTGGTGTTAGGCTATTATTTATTATATTTTATTTTTTATCTACCACATTGATGTTAGGCTATTATTTGGTGTGTTTTGTTGGGGGAGTAATGATAGAATTTTCAAAAGGTGTGGCTACTATTAACAATAGGCTTTTGGAGTATAGTGGTTTACTTGCGTTACTGTGGGTGTCGGCAAACGGTTTTTTTTTCATGTTTCTTTGGAAGAGTGGCAGCAAGATTGGGGGGCTCTGATCCATTGAGTTTTCTGTTTTTTTTCTGTGATCTTTGTAGCTAGTATTTATTGATGCAAGGGGAGGATTTCATATTCTTCTTATATTTTCATTTTTTTCCTCCTCTTGTTGTGCTGTACATTCTTCTCTCTTCTAATACAATTCTTTGATTATCAAATGAAAAAAAAAAAAGCACTACCTTTGGATTTCTATTTCCCAAATTTCCTTTTTTCAGGTCTGTGACTGGATATTGAAAATTCTTCCCAGCTCCAAGCCCTGCAAGTTCCTGTGAATTTTCTATGCTAGTGAGTTAAAAGATTTTGCATGGGAAACGTTTCCAGGTAAGCATGCTTTACTTTTGTTATCAGCTTGTTCATTTGTCTAGATTCTGCTTTCTACCCCATTCATGATGAAAGTAAAAGATTTAAAATTTGTTTATTAGATGGCATTTTTAACTATTTAATGTTATCCAATGAACTCTTATATGCATAATGCTTCCAAATTTAGAGCTACATGCCAAATTGGAGTCTGTTTTTGCCACATCACATTCAAACTGTTTGGATCCTAAAGGTTTGGTTTCTTGGTTAAAGATGATGAATGCACGCTAGTATCGTTCCTTGATGTCATTGGCATTGTTCTTAAATAAGACGAGAGGCAATCCTTCTTGCTATCATTGTATATCAGATCTAGATGGATTACTGATATAAATTTTTAATGTTTGCTTTCAGGATTAGATAAAATCTGAGTGCTTAGCTGGAGAATGGCCTTGTTAGATTATTTTGGATCATGTTGAATAATATTTTTGAATGCATGCATTAAATTCACTAATGGAATCTTTTTATCTGTTGTTGCTTTTATGTCTTTTTTAAAAAAAAAAAAAAAATTTTTGGGGTGAAAATGGCAGATATTGAATCATAAAGTCTATAGTTCTACTGTTACCTGTAGAAAAAGAGTTTCATGTCTTAGTCTTGGTATAATCATTCTTTCGTCTTGCTTTTCTCTCAAATAAATTTCCTTATTTTTGAAGTATGTCCATTTAACTAGTCATCACTGGTTTCATTAGTCACCTGCAGTCCATATGGTCATGTAGTAGTCAAACATTGCATGCCTGAACTATCTGGTTGGAGTTCAAAAACAGTGTATACATGTGAAAACAAACCCCACATTCTGGTTTATACTTTGTTTGAAGTCAATAACTGCCTTCATAGTGTGATTTCTTTATGCTGTTACATATCACGTGTTGAGTTCAATGCTGCTTAATCTGAAATTATTTTGAGCATGTCAATGTCAATTTTGGAGAGGAAGCCTGTCAAATCCAGTTGGCTTTGTTTTATCGTTTCTGAGGATGAGCTGACCCAGACTGCCATTTTTTCTTTGGATGCATTTTTGTTTCATTTTTCTTTTGTTTTTTGAAATACCCTTGTGTGAGTCAAACTCGGAGTATCCTCTTGACAAAGGCACAACAACAGATTTTAAATTACAAGTTACAGAACCAGATCATTTTTAAATTCTGGGGTTAAGGCATGGTAGTTAAATGGTTCAGTAATGTCTTTGAAAAAAAAAAAAAGAGCCTTTGCCACAAAAATGAAGAACAATAATGACAAGAAAAGAGAGTAACAATTCTATTGAACTACAATCAAGACCATCAAAATACTTAACTATCATTCTATAAAAATAATGCAATAAGGTCAGTATACTTTGGCTCTAGCTACAACACTCAATTTGTTTCCTCAATTAGACTTGATCATTTTTATGATTTGATTATAATGCAGTGTTTACATACTGTCTGCTTTTCCTTATGTTTTAAATTTTTCCTATTCTACTTTATCATAAGATACAAGAATGGAGTTACAATTAAAGTAGTGATATTGTCCAAATTGTCAATACCATCTGTAGGTCTTCATAGCTAATCTGACTGTAAGGAGCTGAATTCATCACTCCACTCATTTGCATATCTTCTTGTTATAAATATAGCTGATGATAGCAATATATTGTATTTGAAGTAAGTGTATGTGACATCAGCAGGGCACAGAACAAAATAAGTATACTGCTACACTAGGGTCCTGCTGCCACCATGTTCCATGTTGCCCTGTTGGAAAACTCTTCTTGGTGAGTTGTGTGCTAAAATAATGCCTTTTTTTTGGGTTAATAAAGAAATTTATTAAGCAAGGCAGAGATAAGATATAAAATGAACTCTTATGCATTAAAAATTGGAATGTCGGACAGCAAGCAAAAGTATAGGGACCATCTTTTGTGAGGATGTGCCATTGGAAAACTATGAAATCATTGCTTATTTTGAATGGAAACAAGAAGAATTGATTAAAACATAGCAAGAGAAGATCATTCTACAATTCCATGAAATGGCATTGCTGCTTTCACAAACAATTGTCTCAAATAAGGAAGCCTTGTTTTTGTGGCACACTTGGCGAAGGATAGCCAGCAGAATAACGACATTGGTGAGCTTCTTGCAGGAATATTTATTCATGGAAATGAGTGATTTCATTCTCTAAAACTCTATTTGTGGGATGGCTGACATAAAGCAATCTCTCCCCGTCTTTCCCTACATAATCACTTTACTTACACCAACTTTCTGAACTCCCTCTGATAAATAGGCTATATCTACTGCACACTCATCTTTACCCAGCAAATGCAGTGTAGAAACCCAGAAAGCGCATCAGTAAATCTTTGAAGTACGACAACTCAGGTTTTGTGCTAATCTAATTTTGAATCCAAAATGCTTCTTCTCAGGTGACTTCAGTTAGAAGCATTATTGATGGTTACTGAGTCAAGAAAATATATACTTTTCATGATGTGAGTTCTTTAAAATGAACGGACTTAAGAAATAATTTAAAGCTTGGATTTCAAAAACATCTCTATTTCCCACTATGATCGTGGATCTTGTTGATATTTAGAGATTTTTTCTCATTTGGGAGGAAACATGAAAAATTTTGCAGTTTTGATCACCCTTTTTTCCTGCAATCTAGCTCACCTATCCTAGCCTCTAGATCTTGAAAGGTTTAATAATAATAATAATAATAATAATAATAATAATAATACATATAATTTACATAGTTCTCATTGTTTGCCAATCCTACATTAATGAGGAGTAAAAGTTGCAATGGATTCATGTGCTAATTGGATATCTCCAGTTAACATTCTACTAGGATAATTATTAATTGGTAATCCAACCTCAATATCAATGAGCTGACGTGATTTTGATGAAGTGGGAATTTTTACAGGGAATGGGTTACATGTACATAAAATGCTCAAAAGGAATGGGGGGAAAAAGAATTTTAAATACAAATACAAATGCAGTGTCTTGAGTAGGTGCATTCTGTATGTTTGCTTGCATGAGCACATTTGCTATGGGGCAAACTAATAGATAGTTCTTGGAATATTAGCACGATCACTCAAATCTATCACAAGCATGTGAACAAGAAATATGTAATACTTTAAAAATCTATACCTTGTATCATGGGTTCCATCATTGGGAGTTCAAAGAGTTCTATGAAGTTCGAGGAGAGCCTACTACGTTCTCCCTTCCTAGTATGTGCGACTTGATGGGAAATCACATTTAAAAAAAAATAAAAAAAATAAAAAGTAAGAATAGGACCTTTCTTTGTTGCTGATATACTAGCATAAGTGTTGTGATATGTGACTCAAAACACGGTAGAAAACAAGAAGCTGGTTTGCAGGATCAAAACATCGATGGTTTACCCAGGTGCAGTGAAACAGTCGACGATTTTGAGCCTGTTACTTCGATTGTTTGCTCTCGGTATTAAACTGTCTACGGTATGTCTAAAACTGTCGAAGGTTTGGCTCGCGTTCCCAATGCTAGTTTTTAAAATTTTGAATTTTGGGACATTGGATAGGTTGGGTTTTAGGATGGAAAACCTTCGAGAGGGTTATTTATACGTGTATATGTTGTAACTCTGTATGTTCATGTCTTTGGACACAAGATAGTGAAAATCACATTGTTGATTGCTCCTATAGATGTAGGCATTGCTGAACTATGTAATTCTTTGTGTCATTGTTATTGCTTTCATTATAGTCTGCGTGATAGTTGTTCTATATATTTCACCGTTGAGTGTTGCGTTGTAAAATCAATTTATTTTCGTTGTGCATTTATTTTTTCACAAAAAATTGGTATCAAAGCATTGTTGTAATGACCTATGGAACTTCTTCTGCAAAGTTCAATGTCGTAAAGTTCGATGGAATGAGAAGCTTCAATTTATGGCAGAGAAGGGTTAAGGATCTGTTAGTGTAGTAAGGTATGGTGAAGGCTTTATATGGAGTTCAACCGGAAAGTATGAATGAAGCAAGTTGGAATGAATTGGAAGCAAAGGCTGTGTTGACTGTCCGACTTTGTTTGGTCGATGATGTGCTATATCACGTCATGGATGAGGATTCTCTGGCAGCAGTTTGGCAGAAACTTGAAATTCGGTATATGTTTAAGTCTTTATCGAACAAGTTGTTTCTTAAGCAATGATTGTATTGACTTAAGATGGTGGAAGGTTCGGATTTGAACCAATACGTCAACGCATTCAATCAAATTGTAAGTGATTTGATGTGGGTTGATGTGAAGTTCGAGGTAGAAGACAAGACGTCGATGCTATTGAATTCCCTACTTGCGTTTTCACATGGTGAAGGGTTTGTGGTGAAGGGTAACCAGGAATGTGGGAGAAGCAAGTTTTGGAATGAATCGAGGATTGAGTGGTAATAAATCTCGGTTGCAGTCTGGGAAGAAGAAGGACATAAGGTGTTTTAAGTACGCGAAAATTGGGCACATAAAATCGAAGTGTCCAGAGTGGAAGAAGGGGAATGATGAAAATCAAGAGAGTTCTTCAAAATCTGCAAATAAAATGGAAGAAGTAGACTCGGGGAGTAATGCTGGTGATATGCTTTCTATTTCATCGGATTAAGAATGCCTCACAAATTCTTGGATCTTAGATTCCGGATGTTCTTATCACATGATACTAAATAGAAATTGGTTTAACACCTACATGTTAGTTAATTCTGGTTTTGTTCTAATGAGAAATGATGCTCAATGCAAAATTATTGGAATAGGAAATGTTAGAATTAAAATGTATGATGGTGTTGTGAGAACTTTATGCAATGTAAGGCATGTACCTGATCTACGAAAGAATGTGATTTCATTGGGCACTTTAGATTATAACGGGTATAGTTACAAGTCTGGAAGTGGGATAATGAAGGTGTGTGAAGGCGACTTGATGGTTATGAAAGGACAAAAGTTAGGGGGAAATATTTATGCACTGCTGGGTACCACAGTTGTAGGTGAAGCTGTAGCTGTAGAATCTAAATTAGGTAATAATATTTTGTGTAAAACAACCACACACAAGATGGAGGATATTCTTAACTACATTTATTTAGATGTTTGGGGACTAGTGAGGATAGCATCATATGTTAGACATATGTACTTCGTGAGTTTATCACAAAAGGTCTTGGTGTACTTTATGCGGCACAAGTCAGAGATGGTTGTTAGGTTTAACTTGTGGCTAAGGTGGAAAACCAGACCGGGAGAGAGATCCTTAGGTTAGACATTGGAACTGAGTACGCTGATTCTGTTCAAGGAGTTTTGTGAGCAACATGGCGGGTGGTATGTAGGGCTTGCAAGGATTTTCTTGGTAGAGTCAGTGAATATGACGTGTTTCTTGATTAATAGGTTGCTAAGGTTATCATTAGATGGAAAAGTTGCAGGAGAGGTAGACTACTCTGGTTTGAGAGAGTTTGGAGGTCGAACCATGCACGTTTCTAATGAGCCAAGATTTAAGCTTGGTGTAATGTCTAGACAGTACATCTTTTTAGGGTGTAAGAAAGGTGGGTTCAAGTTGTGTGATCTAATGGCAAACAAGGTGGTGATAAGTGGAGACATGGTTTTTGGTGAAAAAACTATGGTGCAACGTACTCAGGTAGGTGAAGAGAAACAAGTGTCAGAAAACTGCAACAGCAATGAGCATGAGATGCAGGTGAAGTTGCAGACTCAGGGCAGAAATGACATTGTTCATAATGTAGAGAGTTATAGCTCGGGAGACCAGTATGATCACAATGAATCCAGATGCACTATCAGGCTACCAATCAGGTATAAATTTGATGATTTGGTGTTTTATGCATTCATTATTACCAGCAAGGTTTCTACTATTTTTCAAGATGCGGTGCATAACAAAAGGAAAAATAGATGGATGAGTGTTATAGTGGAGGAAATGAAGTTATTGCATTAGAATAAGATGTGGCAGTTGGTGGAACTTCTAGAAGGGAAGAGGGTGATAGGATGTAAGGGGGTGATGTAACGCCTTGAACCCTTACGCTTGGTCCGGTGCGTTATTCATGAAAATCCTGTTATTTCATAAATAAATACCATGTACGTAGCTGAAAACATAATTATGATTCTCAATCATAAAAAATAAACACTAGAGTTTACTATTTTTATCCATAATCCATAATAATCATTCATCACTTGTATTCTCATATATACACATATCTCCAAAAAAATTCAGTATTCACAAACATTAGTATGTTCCACAACCATCCATATCTCAGAAGACTTAAAACATATAACATAAAACATAAAACATGATTATATACATCCCAAAGTATCATCAAAATGTTTATACCCTTTCTCCTTCTATAACCCCCAAAAAATACTATATCGACCTCGAGCTCTCTAAGTTTGATCTCGTAGCGGTCTTGAAAAAGATACATTTGTATTCGGGCGAGACACATCTCAGTAAAAGAAAAATCAATATATTAAAATAGCGCGTGACCAACATGAGATTATAAATAACATACTAATATCATTTGTAAATCATTAACATAAATTCTTGAAAACATTTCTTGAGCCTAATCAAACATATGCAAGATATTTTACCCATGAGACTACTCGAAGATAGGGGTGATTACTCGCCCATACAAGTAGCACCTCTCTGCTTTGATACATTAGGCAACCCAAAGGTCACAATTGAAGCATACCAGGGCACTCACCTTACTCAGTAAGCCCTCAAGTGATAGATTAATCTTGTATTCACATAGTTCATACAAAAGTTTACCAGCGAAGGCCCCTGAGAATAGGGAAATCTACCCGCCCATACAAATAGTTTCCATTTGCCCTAGTGCGTTATGCAGCCTACTATTACATCTGATACTACTAGCGCACTAGCCTTTCTCAACAAGTCCTCAGGCGAAGAGTTTGCCCCACTCTAACATAACATGTTCTATTAGCATAAATACTAATAATACCCTAATACATTATTTTGTCTATCGTTATTCAACCATCCATATCTGTTCATGTTCATAACTTTAGCATTTCATAGCATTCCACTTTACGTAACCTTTTACATTTTACATCGTTCATATTTCACATTTCATATCCATTTCATTCACATTTCCATTTCATTTCATTCATTCGTATTACAGTTCCTTTTAGCTGTACATCAGCTAGTCCACATAGATATGTGCTAAATCTGCTAATGCAGCTCCTTTTAGCTATCATCAATTAGCTTACAACTCCTTTTAGCTGTCATTGTATACATGGTTGCATTATCAAACACAAGCAACATAATCCTTATAACATTTCATTATCAATGCATTTCTTACATAGCATGCATCTTATACATATAACATATGTTTACACTGCATTACTATCTACTCATACCACACAATTTTGCAGTAAAATTCATATATATATATATATATATATATATATATATATATATTCCCCATAAAAAAAGCCAACTTGCATTTAACATTCATATACTCAAAATATACCTTTCTTATCTTACATAATTAACCTGAAAATATCTTTCACTATCATCAGTTCATTTTTGCATATACGTATCTAATAAACAGTTCTAAACTTGGAAAATATAATTTAAATGGTTGACATTTCAAACCAATACCGAAACATATACATGTATATATAACATAATTCATTTTCTATTAAATTCATAAAATTTCTGATTTAATATATATTTTTCCCCTTATCTGAATCCTTGAACTACACCAATAGGTATCCCAAACTAATGCCTGTGATGCTCACCTGGACCCTGATTCTAAAACCCTAGTTTAATTAATTAAACCCCAAATAAACTACAATTTTTGCATTTTCTCAACTTATAAACCTTAAATAAATTTTAAAAAATCCAAAACCGAGAATCCAAACCCTTACCTCAACTTAGGAGCGTTTCTCAAAAAGCCCAGTTTAGAAAACTGATCCACTAGATGTGTAGAGAATCTTCCCTAGAACATCCTAGTGATCTCCGATCGTCGATTCAGGTTGAATCTGGGCTGAAAAGCTAGAGAGAAGGCAGAGGGACCATCTAGAGAGAGCAAGCTGAAGGAAAAATTGATTTCCTTCGCAAGAAAAAAACTTTAGATCTTTATATTCCCGGTGTTGCCACGCGGACTCGTCGATGAGAAGACAGGACTCGTCGACGAACCATTGAAGGGTCTTTGTTGACAAAACTTAAAACCTAAAATTCTCTCTCTAGGTTAATCCTCGTTGACGAGACATGCATACTCGACGACGAGGCTCAGAAGATCTCTCGTCAACGAGAAAATCCTGCTCGTCGACGAGCACCTGCTTGTACCCTTTTACAATTTATTTTTTCCTTTCTTCTATTTCCCCATTTCCTTTTATTATCTTTCTTATTATTTTAAATAGTTAAAATTCTCCGGGTCATTACATTCTCCCCTCCTTAAAGAAATTTCGTCCTCGAAATTTTACCTACTATTCATCCTTTCACATCATTAGAATTCATTAAGTCATACAGTTCAATGTATATATCACCATATAAAACTTGACATCATCTATTACTAAATAAAATTATCATTATTTTAAATATAATCTCTTACCTATATCCCTGATGGAATCAGCTTCAGCCTGAATCAATGAGTAGACTCGTGCTGGAGCACCTCTTCCAAGTGGTACATGCTGTTTTCCCCGATCTTGGTTCTGAACAGAAACCATAGGCAACGATTCCCTACAATTTTTCTTGATATGACTCAGCTTACTGCACCTTAAACAATTAGGAGTGCCAAACCAGCATTCACCCCTATGCCTTTTATTACATTTTTGGCATATAGAGTCCACGACATCTTTTCCTTTCTTCCCTGATCCCTGACTGATCTTTGACTGAAAACTAGATGGTGCAGGCCTCTTGTTCTACTTTGAAGACTCTGTGCTGCTCTGGATACTCTTTTCCAGCACCGAAGCCTTATCAACTAAATCCGAGAAAGTTTGAACTTGAAACCCCACCACCAGCTCGTATATTCTGCACCTTAGGCCTTTTTCAAATTTCTTGGCCTTCCTTGCCTCGTTTAGGATAAAAAATGGTGCGAAGCGAGAAAGCTCTACAAATTTCGCTGCATATTCCGTAACGGTCATATCCCCCTAGGTCGGATTAGTAAACTCCTCAATATTTTCCTCTTTGACAGATGAAGGAAAATACTTGTCAAAGAATAGCTCCTTAAATCTCTCATAAGTAAAAGCTATCTTTACCAGCCTTTGTTCCTCTAGCAGTTTTGCAGAAAGCCACCAGTGTTTCGCCTCTCCGGTCATCTTGAATGCAGCATAACGGACCTTCTGCTCATTCGTGCAGTTGAGTACAACCATGATCTCCTCTATTTCCTGTATCCAATTCTCTGCAGCCACTGGATCAGGTTCTCCTACAAAGGCCGGAGGGTTCATTCTCATAAAATCCTTAATGCTGCAACCACAGGTGGACAGTTTTGTTCTTTTGGATCCTTCTTCATCTCTGCCCTAACCTGACAAGCTATACCCCGCAGCATCTTGGAGGTATCAATGTCCTCTTTACTGGAAGTATCTAAATCTTCTCTTCTTTCAGCCTCTACATCCTCATCTCCAGGATCCATCCTGAAAATAGGACAGAAAAGAGATAAGAATTCCATATCACAACTCCAACACACAATTATATAATTTAAATCCAATATACATCCAAGTTCTCCATATAAGGACCAGTCTCACAGTTCAGAAACGAAATGATCTAAGGTTTACCGTGGCTTTTCTGAGGCCGTTGACTGCTTCAGAAAAATCACAGGAAATCGTCGACGTATTTCTGCCTCTAAATTACAAAACAAAATCCTATACTTCCCTATAAAAAACCTATTTCTCAATACCTAACCTATTTATCTAGCATCCTTATCCTAACTAATTCCTATACTCTAGTATAAATCATTCCTAAGTTTACAGAACCTAAAATCCATTGCTCTGATACCAAATGTAACGCCCCGAAACCTTACACCTGGTCCGGTGCGTTATTCCTGAAAATCCTGTTATTTCATAAATAAATACCGCAGCGAAAAATATAACTATAATCCTCAATCATAAAAAATAAACACCAGAGTTTATTATTTTTATCCATAATCCATAATAACCATTCATCACCTGTATTCTCATATATACACATATCTCCAAAAAAATTCAGTATTCACAAACACCAATATGTTCCACAACCATCCATATCTCAGAAGACTTAAAACATATCACATAAAACATAAAACATGAATATACACATCCTAAAGTATCATCAAAATGTTTATACCCTTTCTCCTTCTATAACCCCAAAAAAAAATACTATATCGACCTCGAGCTCTCTAAGTTTGATCTCGTAGCGGTCTTGAAAAAGATACATTTGTATTCGGGCGAGACACATCTCAGTAAAAGAAAAATCAATATATTAAAATAGCGCGTGACCAACATGAGATTATAAATAACATACTAATATCATTTGTAAATCATTAACATAAATTCTTGAAAACATTTCTTGAGCCTAATCAAACATATGCAAGATATTTTACCCACGAGACTACTCAAAGATAGGGGTGATTACCCGCCCATACAAGTAGCACCTCTCTGCTTTGATACATTAGGCAACCCAAAGGTCACAATTGAAGCATACCAGGGCACTCACCTTACTCAGTAAGCCCTCAAGTGATAGATTAATCTCGTATTCACACAGTTTATACAAAAGTTTACCAGCGAAGGCCCTCAAGAATAGGGAAATCTACCCGCCCATACAAATAGTTTCCATTTGCCCTAGTGCGTTATGTAGCCTACTGTTACATCTGATACTACTAGCGCACTCGCCTTTCTCAGCAAGCCCTTAGGTGAAGAGTTTGCCCCGCCCTAACATAACATTTTCTACCAGCATAAATACTGATAATACCCTAATACATTATTTTATTTGTTGTTATTCAATCATCCATATCTGTTCATGTTCATAACTTTAGCATTTCACTTTACGTAACCTTTCACATTTTACATCGTTCATGTTTCACATTTCATATCCATTTCATTCACATTTCCATTTCATTTCATTTTCATTTCATTCTTTCATACTACAACTGCTTTTACCTATACATCAACTAGTCCACATAAATATGAGCTAAATCTGCTAATGCAGCTCCTTTTAGTTGTCATCAATTAGTTTACAACTCCTTTTAGCTGTCATTGTATACATGGTTGCATTATCAAACACAAGCAACATAATCCTTATAACATTTCATTATCAATGCATTTCTTACATAGCATGCATCTTATACATATAACATATGTTTACACTGCATTTCTATCCACTCATGCCACACAATTTTGAAGTAAAATTCATATATATATATATATATATATATATATATATGTATTCCCCATAAAAAAAGCCAACTTGCATTTAACATTCATATACTCAAAATATACCTTTCTTATCTTACATAATTAACCTGAAAATATCTTTCACTTTCATCAGCTCATTTTCGCATATACGTATCTAATAAACAGTCATAAGCTCGGAAAACATAATTTAAATGGTTGACATTTCGAACCAATACCGAAACATATACACGTATATATGACATAATTCATTTTCCATTAAATTCATTAAAATTATGGTTTAATATATATTTTTCCCTTTACTTGAATCCTTGAACTATGCCAACATGTATCCCAAACTGATGCCTGTGATGCTCACCCGGATCCTGATTCAAAAACTCTAGTTTAATTTATTAAACCCTAAATAAACTACTATTTCTGCATTTTATCAACTTATAGACCTTAAATAAACTTTAAAAAACCCAAAACTGAGAATTCAAACCATTACCTCAACTAAGCAGCATTTCCCAAAAGACCCAGTTTAGAAAACTAATCCGTTAGATGTGTAGAGAATCTTCCCTAGAACACCCTAGTGATCTCCGATCGTCGATTTGAGATGAATCCGGGCTGAAAAGTTAGAGAGAAGGTAAAGGGACTGTTTAGAGAGAGAAAACTGAAGGAAAAATTGATTTCTTTCGCAAGAGAAAAACCTTAGATCTTTATACCTGGTGTTGCCACACAGACTTGTCAAAGAGAAGACAGGACTCGTCGACGAATCATTGAAGGGTCTTCATCGACAAGAGAATGCGTTTGTCGACGAAACTTAAAACCTGAAATTCTCTGTCTCGGTTAATCCTCGTCGATGAGATATGCATACTCGGCGATGAGGCTTAGAAGATCTCTCGTCGACGAGAAAATCCCGCTCGTCGACGAGCAATCGCTTGTACCCTTTTACAATTTCTTTTTTCCTTTCTTTTATTTTCCCTTTTCCTTTTATTATCTTTCTTATTATTTTTAATAGTTAAAATTCTTCGGGTTGTTACAGGTGATGTATCTGTTGTTTTATGTGGATAATATGTTATTTGCTGGGAAGACTTTAACTAAGGCTAATCAATTGAGAACTCTGTTGAGCAAAGGTTTTGAAATGAAAGTTTTGGGGTACTTGGTTTGGAAATTCGTAAGGACAAAGTTGCAAGGAGAATGAGGTTATCTCGGAGTGGCATTGTGGATACAACTACAGGGAGATTGTGGTTGTCCCAGGGTGGTTTTGTAGAGAATCAATGTAAATTATCTGCCGCTCGGTACCTAATGAAGGATGGTAATGTTCGGGACATGTCAAAGGTCCCCTATGCTGGTGTAGTGGGGTGGTTTGGCATGCAATAGAGTGGTCCGTCAGTTGTGAGATTTGTGGATGCAGATTATGCAGGGGGCTTTGATGACAGAAGGTTTACAACAGGGTATGTGTTTATTATTGTGGGAAGACCTATTGTGGAAGTCCAGGGTACAGTCTCAGGTTGCACTATTTACAACTGAGTCAGGGTTCATGGTAGAAGCCGAAACTGCCACGGACAAGTTCAAGCATTGTTTATACTTGGTTTTTGTCTCCAATTGCTAGATGGGAGGTGGTCCCAACCTATATAGATTTTTGTCCCAGGTGGAGCAGTGGGTTTATGTTTTCGGTTTTCTCCTAAGGGGTGTATATTTGCCAAGGTGGAGATTGTTGTGATATGTGGCTCATATATTGAGTGGAATGCATGTACAATGAAAAAATATGGTAGAAAACAAGAAGCTGGTTTGCAGGATCAAACTATCGACAATTTCCCTATATCGTCGACGGTTTGCCCAGGTGTAGCGAAACAGTTAATGGTTCTGAGCTTGTTACTTCGAATTTTTGCTCTCAATATTAAACCGTCAACAGTACGTTTGACACCGTCGATGGTATGTCTAAAACTGTTGACGGTTTGGCTCAGGTTCTCAACCCTTGTTTTTCGAATTTTGAATATTGAAACATTGAATAGGTTGGGTTTCGGGGGGGAAAACCTCCAAGAGGGTTATATATACATTGTATATGTTGTAACTCTGTATGTTTATGTCTTTGGACACAAGATAGTGAAAATCACATTGCCGATTGCTCTTGTGGATGCAGGCATTGCTAAACCACGTAATTCTTTGTGTCATTGTTATTGCTTTTACTATAGTTTGCGTGATTGTTGTTCTGTATATTGCACCATTGAGCATTGCGTTGTAAGATAAATTTATTGCCGTCGTGCATTCATTTTTCATAACAATAAGCATCATGGGCTTATTGTGCAAACAAGGCCCACATATACAAAATCACATAAATATTGGTGCTTTAGGCCCATAACCATAGTATGGTGATCACTTATCATAAGACCTATTAATCCATGCTCCCAAAATGTTTGATATTCATTTAATTTGGGTTTCATAAAAAGTGTATGTAAGTCCATAAAAAAATTATAATAATCTTCCACTTGGATTGCATAGCTAAACTTCTATAAAGAAAACAAAAATGAATTTCCTAGATTAAAATACCCTAACATGTGGCCACAACAAAGAATATTGGATGTGAGCAAGTACCATCCAACATATTGGTCCAAAATGAGACCATGTATATCCAACTATGTAGAAAGTTATATCTAATAGAGATACTGACATCATACTACAGAAAATACACAAAACCTTGTGACCATGTACTAGGTCCATAATGAAATCATGCATATCCAACAATGTAAGCATGCATATTTGAAGGAGTACTAACATTACATTGTCAAAACATATACAATCTCGTGACCATATGTTTAACCAAAAAATGTCTCCAATAGTCTCAACATCCTTTAGGATGCATATGGTTTTTATAGAAGCCAATCAAGACTAATACTAAAATGTCTTTAAAACATACCATAATGATACTAAATCATAATGTCTCTATATTTCTCCAATAAGACTTACATCAAAATATCAATTAAGATTAATATTAGAATATCTTTAAGTACATCACAATGAAAGAACAATCTCAATATTTATAAATAAGGGCAAACAAGATACCTCAACATATATAAATATGATTGTCAACATCGAGCTTGGATAGCCCCTTTTTAATTTGC
This sequence comes from Malania oleifera, assembly GCF_029873635.1. Lineage (NCBI taxonomy): Eukaryota > Viridiplantae > Streptophyta > Magnoliopsida > Santalales > Ximeniaceae > Malania > Malania oleifera. The sequence goes on along the minus strand of NC_080422.1, from coordinate 39,892,518 downwards.
AACATGTTTGATGACCATTTGCAAATCAAGTAAATGTAGACAACCAAACCATTAGTTCTTTTAGTTATTATTATTTTTTTTTAGGAAATGAAGTCGTTGCTTCATTTTAGTTTTGAAAAAGGTAAAACAAGTGATGCCCTTTTTTAAAAGAGATTTAGGTCCATGAGTACCATTGTGAATAGGAAAGGTAGCCCTTTAAACTCCTTTCAAATTGAATTTAAAGAGCTAGCACCCTACAACACCCATTCTATGAATGGTTACCATATTTATCTTGTGTGTGTGTGTGCATCTCCCTTCCTAAAATCAAATTTTCAAAGAAAAAGTTATTTTAAAATATAGGAAATAAGGTACAGCAATGGTCATTTGACCGTGTGTAAAGGCCGATTGACCATCTCTACAATTTTTCCTTTCTTTTATTCTTTTACAGAAAATCTTTCATACCTTAAACCTCTTTGGCAAAGGCTTTGGTAAGGTTCATGTAGTAGACTTTACTACTTTATACCCTTTTAGAAAACAAATATACATTCATGCGGAAAGAAAGAAGAGAAATGAAAAAGAAAAAAGAAAAAGTAAAAAAATCTTTTGGTTTTTGGTTGGTATGACTGATTTTACACTTGTAGATTGCCTATATATTCTCTTAGAGGAATTAAGCCATTTGTAGTTGTTGTTACCCATTTTTGTCTAAGCTAATGACGGACTCCGATTTTCAAATTTCAAGAGGTTGATATATTTCTATGGGATTCTAAAATCCAAGTTGGGTGCTTTTGGATTTAATTTTGTTAAATTTAGAGTCAAAATTTTTTAGTGGCAATTTGGTGAAACTAAGACCCTTTTAAGGGTCTTTTGGAAATGCTATGGGATTTTTGGCCCCTTTGCTTATAAAAAGAAGCTAAGAAGCTAGGATGGAGAGGGGGATACAAGAGAGAGAGAGAGAGAGAGAGAGAGAGAGAGAGAGAGAGAGAGAGAGAGGAGATTACTCTGCTAGCTGCTTGATTTCTCAAAGAACCAATGTGACAAAAAAACAAGGTGTGATTCCCTAACTTTGATCTACATTGAAACCATGCGTGTTGTATATTCAAGATTAGCTTAATGGCCAATTTGATACCTTGATATGTGCATAAATATAATATTGCTTCAAAACTAGGGTTTTTGTTTTGTTATTTGAAAAATATTGAATTTCATAGCTTAAATCTCTCATTTTCTCAGTTGTGAGGTTGTGGCAGGGAAGAAGAAGAAGAGATATTTGGGCGATTTAGAGAGAGAAAGGAGGAAATGTTAGCCCCCTAGGCTTCATGTTGATATTGAGAATTTGTGCATGTGTTATATAAATTTGTGCTCCATGAATTATTATGTTATAGTTATTTTCTTTTATATTTATATATAGAAATCATTTTTGGTTTTTATGACTAAGTATGTTAATACCTAGTTAGAAAACAAATGTACCAACTTGAGTATCATATAGTAAAATGACTTTATATTTTTATTGAAAGCTCCAAATGTGACAAGACCCTTTATATTTAAAAATTAACTCATAAACATTCAATTTGGCTCTTATATATCTAGAGCTAAGGTGGGTGCTTTTGTAAAAGTGCACCATGTCTTAAGAGGAAATGTCAGACTATAATTTTATACTATTTATGAATCTAAATCTATATTTTGTTTCAGGTGAGCCCAAAAATTATAAATATTATTTTATGTAAAATTAGACTCATCATTCTCCATAGAAAAATTTTATGTAGACGCTTTGGAGCTATAATGTAGGATTAATAATTTAAACAATATGGTTATTTTGCCTTGCTATAGAGTCAGAATCAGAAATACGTATGTTGCAGTAAATTAGACATATCTTGTTGTAGAATCTTTAAAAATATTTTTTTTGTATGAAAGTAGACATTTTGGGTATTTCGAAATGATATGACACACTTAATTTGAATAATATTCAAATTGTTATGAATTCTACAAATCAACCAACATATTATGTCTTCTGTTATAACAAAAACTTAACATATTTGCAGCGTTTGAATTTTATCTCTTCAACGGCTATTCCAATTGGCGTGATTAATTTTTCTTTGGAAATTAGACTCGTTGATAAGTCAATATGATTTTTTAAAGAATTTTATTTGGTATTTACTGACTGTTTGTTTTTTTTTATTTTAATAAAATATATCATTTCACCTAAAAATCAGATTTCTTATCATATCATTGTTTGCTTAGCTTCAACCTTTATCACATGGAGCCAAAACTTCTCCAACATCTAGTGGACAATTTTGGCTATAAAAGGAGACAATTTCAAGGAAAAAGAAACAAGAGAAATTGCTATAAAAGTGGTCTCTCATTCTCCTCCATATTTCTAAGTGATATAGTATTTTGTTCTTACTTAATAGAGCACTTTCTTGTAAAAGTTCTTGTCATTTTTTTTAGCTCTCTTCAAGTTCCAAGTCTAATTTCGTTAATAGAGTTTGAGTTGTAAGCTTGAGTTATGACACCAATCTACTTAGAGATACTAAGCCATATATCATGTGTAATTTCTCGTCATTGTAAGTATTGTTTGAACCTCGGTGAACGGCTCGTTTTGCATTATAGCCCTGATGAAAGGCTAGATCTTTTAATTGTGTTCTTGCCTCAGTTGAAAGGCATGACGTTTGCCAGTAGAACCTCGGGTGAGAGAGTGGACGTAGGTGCTCGTGATGGAGACCAAGCCATTGTAAAAGAGTTTGAGCATTTCTCTCTCTCCTCTCTTACATTATTTATTATTTGATTGAATTAATTGCTCAATTATGTTTGTGCATATTTCATATATTATCTTGGGTTATTGAAGCATATAGGGTGAGTTGTGATTGAAAATAAACTTATTCTCATTTAAGCTTCTATAACGCATTCACTAGAATATACATATGAGACTATTACTCACCAAGAGTTTGATAGAAGGAGTAAAGGTCATAAAAATTACAAAAGACCCAATTCACCCCCACCTTTTGGGTTTCTGGAGGGACCAATAGGAAAGAGGTGACCGGAGGCCATGGCCAGCTAGAGAGAGAGAGAGGACAGGAAAGAGATTTTGAAAAAAATCAATTTTTACATGCATGCGGTGTCCAAAGGGTAAATAATGAGTAAAACAAGTTCCCTAAGATCAAAATAGATAAATATAAAAAATAGGTGTGTTGAAATTGGTGTATTCCCAAGAGGGGGGTGAATTGGAATTTTAAAACTTTTTCCTAAGTTAAACCAGGTATCAGTAGTATTTTGCAACCTACGGTCTTTCTAAACAGAACCAATACCCACAAGAATTTAACTGAACAAATAATCAAAGCAAGTAAGCAGACTTAGTAATTCACAATCATTCAAAGTGGATATGTAAAATAATTAGAGCATTAAACAATAACATATAGGTGCGGAAAATAAATTGTGGAAATATAAAGTACACACACGATATGTTATCGGGGTTCGGCCAATACTGCCTACATCCTTGCCTCAAACTCACAAGCAAGAGGATTCACTAAATTTGCTCACTTGCGGGCGGAACGACATTGTCTACAATCTCCCTCTCCTTACTGGGCAAGGAAATACCCCAAGTCAGATTAATAGAGCTGACCCCAATCTATACAACACCTTAACCAAGATGATGCACCTAGTTCTCTTAATCGAGTCTGAACCAATCCGTTGCTCGCCTAACCAAGTCTAAAAAATTCGGGACTATTCATAGGGCTAATCTCCCTCTTCCGACCATCCTTTGGGAATACAACAAATATTCAAATAATTTTTTTGTACAAGGAAATGCTTATACTACAAGCAGATGTGTACAACAATAAGCACAAATACACTCACGTATGATATGCAAATAAGCTCAATGTGGCGATGTGACTTTCACAAAAAAAATCTTTGAATAAAAATGTGTATGATGAGTGCTCAAATATTTTATGCCCAAATAAGAAATTTCTCCAAAAATATTTTTCTAAATAAGGTGCTGGAAAATCTAGGATTTATAGCTCAAAAATATTTTTGCAAGCACATCCAAATGAGCCTTTGAATCTTGCGATGGATGTGCAAGATTCACAAGCAAATAATATTAATTCCCATGAATATTTATAAAATGAAATATGTGGGAGAAACTAAAATAATACTCTCAAAATAAGATATAAAAAATATATGTAGGATGAGAGTAAAAGCGATTTAGATTTATAAAACAAATGCCCAAAGGATGTTTAAAGCAAAGCTCTCTTCAAAGATTTAACAAAAGAAATAATAAAGAGAGTATATGTTGAATATAAAATTTGAGAGAGTTTTTGGGCTAATCAAGTTGCTAATTATGAGTAATGAGAGGGTATATATAGAGTTGGGCAAAAATATAACCACTGGGGATACCCTAGGAATTTTTAGAAAAGATTAATTAATTTTTAAGTGTGTTTAGGCGTTTAAAAAATGGCTGACCCGAGAGGTTCGATCGACCGTGGTCAATGTTTGGTCGACCACTTTAATAAGTTCGGTCGACCAAGGCAAATTTGAACAATGGATTCAGTCGACCATCTCAGGGCGATTCTGAACCCTTCATGGGTTCAGTCGACCAAGTTAGAGGTTTGGTCTGCCGAACTTTGAATTTTGGTTGACCAAGCTTATTTTGAACTATAGGTTTGGTTGGTCGGGGAAGGTAGAAAAAGGTACTTTTGAAGTTCGGTCGACTGCAAGCTCAGTTCAAAAATAGGTCAGTCGACCGAGCCAAGTCAAATAATTGACTTCTACCTGTTCGGTCGACCAAAGCGTTTATAACGTAGATCGGTCAGTCGACTGATACTTAGTCAAACTATTGACTTTCTAGCTTATGGTCTGTTCGGTCGACTGAGCTTTTAAATTAAGCCTAAAAATCCAACGTTAGTTGACCAAAGTTTTTGTAAGCTTCGTTTTAGCCCTAATCTTTGACCCCAACCAATTAGTTATTTAAGAAAAGAGTTTTCGTGAAAAGTGTTGGTCCCTAGGGTCAGTCTACGACCATCCTGAGCTTATCATCCATATCATGCATGACATGCATTATTACAGAACAAAATATAAACTAAATGCAATACAGTAAAATTAAATGTCTTCTTCTTGATCTTTTGCTCTTCACTTCATGGAGTATGACTCAATTCTAAAAATGAGTAGCACTAAGGCTATCCCAAGTATAGGAGTTACGTCATATAATAATTAGCCCAAATAAGCCAGATCGTCTCCACGGGGAATGCAGATTAGTTCTAAACTAGTGCGAAATAGGAGAAAAAAATTATAAGAAAACAAATTTTACTGAACGTGGTTCAGATTCAAAATCTTGGAGTTTTTGAGATTTTCTGATGAAATTAAATGACACAAAACCTAAAATATGAATCTAACACACACAATCCAATCAACAACTCACTAATTAAACACTCAAATAGTAAACCAAAAGCAAGAACCTCCCTAATCAGATTTAAATAAAGACAAACTAAACCTAAACCTCAACTATAACGTAAGAGTAGTAAGCCGACTTAACACAAAAATAACTTGAGTAAAATAAATTGATCCCCAATATCTAAAAATAAACTGAACTTAACAATGGCTCAATTAAATAAATATACTAATCTTAACAATAAATAAACACAAACAAAGTCTTAAAAAAAATTACTAAGCTTAAACTAATGAAGAATTACAGCAAGCTGACCAAGATGACATTAAAGAAGATTAATAAGAAAAAAAAGTTTCAACAGGGTATTTAAAATGACATTAAAATAAAATAATATAACTAAATAACAGTAAGGTATTTAAACTGAAATTAAAGCAAAAAAAATACAAGTAAATAGTAACAAGGGAAAGAGAAAGATGAGAGAGAGATGGCCGTGAGGTGAGCCCCTTCCCACTGGGGCTCGGGCGCTGTTGGGTTCAGAGGGAAACTGCAGGTGTTGGCTTGGTGTGCTCGGGTGGAAGCTGTGCACATGTGGCCAAGGATTGCTGCTGCTGGCTTGCTGTGGTGGAGTGCTCGGGTCTTCCACGCAGCAGCTTGCTGCTGCCCTCTATGCGGCGTGAGACCCCAGGAGGGAAGACCCCAGCTGCTGCCCTTTTTCCAAAAGCCTCCAAGACCCTATATTTTTTTTTTCCAAAAGCCTACGACTGCCTCCTTCAAAACCTAAAAGAAAAAAAACCCTCAACCCTAAGGAAAATAATAATCTAATAAAGCCTCTCCAAAAAAAAACAACCTAAGCCCACACTTTTTGAATTTTCAAAATTTACTTCCCAATCCAAATTTGGCTCCCCAGCCAGCGCCTACTGCCAGCTTCACTTGCATGGCGGGGTCACATCATGACCTGGCCCACTTCAATTTTTTTTTCTCATTTTTTTTTTTGTTTTTTCATTTTTTGTTCTTTGTTCACTGCAAAATTTGACCCTTCTAGAGCTAGTTTCTCAAAAAACTAGAAACACAAAAGTTGTAGATAATCCTTTCCTCTTTTTTAAAAAATTTGAATCGTCTCAATCGGAACTCAAACAAAAAAGTTATACACAAAATACGAATAGGTATCGGTCTCGGTTCCTGGAAATTTTCCTGCAATAAAATATTACCAAAAATTCATAAATTGCACAATAAAACTCAAGAATGATAATTTTGGCACTTTATTAAAATATTGGACAAATTTGGAGACTTAATTAAAAATATAAGCCGTAAAGACCAGATTAAAGTGCCCAATTACGCAGTTTTGGCCCGTAATCAAAGTACACTAGGTGTATGTGCATTAAGATCCATCTTGGCCTCCATTTCTCTTAATCCTTATGTGTGTGTGGAAATATGAACCTATTCACAAACTAAATACACACATAAAATACAGATGCTTTGTCAGCATCAAAATAGGAATCAGACTCAAAAAGTCAACAAGGTTGGAGTAGCTTTGGGAGGCCCAAAATTCGACTGTCAGCATTATCATTGGTGACAATTGATTAAGGAGGTAACATGTTAGTTTTAGTGAGTTTTAGGTTGTGTTTTTGCTCGAAAAAATATTCCTAGTATCACAAGGAGTCAAATGGTGGTGGCGACATCAATTTTGAATGTTGGGGGCGGTCAAAATGTAAGGTTTTTAGGTTTTAGGGTTGCAACATCTTTCCTAGAAATTCGTTGAAGAAGATGACTAAAACAGTTCTCTAGCAACCCCCTTTTCATACTCACGGTGCATGCGCCATAGTGCTAATTTGTTGGACCAGTTCGCCGGTCTAGGCCAACTAGTGGATCGGTCTAATTAGTTTTTTTATTTATTATTTATATTTATATTTTTATTTAAATAAATATGTTTTAAACTTGAAAATCAATAATTTTTTTAATTGCAAAAAATTATAAAAAATAGAAGGCAACTAGGAATTTTTTTAAAGCCATTTTCTATTTTTATTTTATTTATTTATTATTTATTATATATTTTTCTTTAATTTGGTTGTTCCTAATTCAAAAAAAAAAATAAAAAAAATAAATCACTTTTAGGTTTTCACTTAGCTTACTAAATTCGACGATGGATTCCATCGGGGGATACAACAACACTCCCTATTGATTTTCTTAAGGTGAGGGCAGCCTTGCACTCTAAATCAGAATATCGGGGGGATTCAAAGTGGATCAATATTAAATGCAGAGGTAATGTTAATCAAAACAAAGGATAATGAATATGGATTGGTGGTTATGCTTAGCTTAGTAGGTGCAGTTCAAAATGAAGAGACTCTAGGGATGTTAGTGCTAGTATCTTCCCCTCGCGCAATCATACTCCCAAACCTAACTTTGGTATCACAGATCATGACTATCAATTATTTGGGTCTAGGCTAGCTTAGAGACCAAGTAATATGTAGTAATTAGGTGAACTTAACCGCATGTAGACAAAAAGGGTTAGTAGCGACTCCGTAGAACCTTGAACATAATTAAATCCACCACACCATAATCATATTTGGGGTTGCCATCTCTATTGAGGCATCCGATCTTGGTCCGCACATATTGATAGCTTGGAAACTCTGCTAGAGACATTAGATAATCACCAATTAATGGATTTTCCTTTGACTTATTTGGTAAGAATGTTATTATATTTAAAAGGTAAGGGCAACCTTAAGTTGCACTCACAAGAATAATCCTTCTACTCGAGCTTTTCCTTGTAGGATTACTTGGGGCAAAGTAGTGATAGCTCTCATGAGGCCATAATCTTCGTATGGGCACATGAAACCCCCCAACTCAAACTTGTAACCTATGATGGGTTAGAACTAGGGCCTCTACTAGCCTATGTGGGTGATAGTAGGAGCAATTTGGGAACCTTTATCATTAGTGCTTAGACTTGATTAGAAGGCCATCTTCTTAGGAAATAACATCTTAGGATGGCTTTCCTAGTTTAAATATTTCCTTATGGACTCTTTCTTGGTTTATCTTTCCAAAATCCAATCTTGTATATTATAACATCTTGCATTAATTCTGGTTCCTTTATTAAGATTATTTCATATAATTTGTAGGTTTAAATAATCCTATAATACATCATTTGCATACATTTATCTAAGTAACATCTACATTGGCCTTTATGCATAAGGAACCCTTAGAAAGTTTCCTTGTGTTATAATCATTCATTATAGCATAGCTTGCATATGGGTGCTTATTAAGCTTGGGTCAATCCCAATTGCTCATCAATTCATCATCAAGTGTGGAAATCCTCTAGGATGCCATCTCCTGTCAAGGACTTGGAACCTTTCAATGAGAGTTTACATCAACATTTGCATAATCTAGGGTGGTCTCTTCTCAGGGGCTAGCATTCATATAATCTAGTTAGGGTTGATCATTGCATGCATCACTAGGTCTAGAACATAAGGAGCTTCCCTTATATATATATATATATATATATAGCATTTACAACCAAAATTGGTGGCTCCTTAGTTCTTAGTTAAGTTGGTTCACAATTTATCTGATCCATTTTCTAAGTTGCCAAAGGTTTAGAAGCTTATAGTGTGCCAGTTTTTCTGTTCATAGGGTAGATCCTCAACCACTTGGGGGCTTCCTTTTTAATCATTTCTATTCATGCATGTATACATTCATATTGCCTTGTGGCAAGAGTAGTTCTTCATGTCAGTAGAAGTGTTAAGCCTTGGTTCCGTACATTCATAAGCAATGTTTTTAAATTGTTAAAATTTTAAATTTTGGTGCAGTTGGTTGACTGCCTGAAGGAGCTAGTCGATAGCTTATTGGGGCACCAAGCTAATTTGGTGGGAAAAAGGGATAGTCAATTGCCCAAAGTAACCGATCAATCACCTTAATTGTTTTTTCTTTCTTTTGCACTTTTGTCTTAAATTTTTCATATGTTTAACTTAGCATTTATCTTATAAGGTAAAAAATGACTATAGACATAGTTTATGGTTAGGCTTGATCAACTAATGGTGCTTTTTCCTTTTATGAGCTGGACTCGGCCCACTATAGATTTTTCCAAAGCCTCAATCCTCTACTCGAATAAAGACTTTTCATTCTAGTTGGATTCTAGTAACTCCATGGTTTGTGACCAAACTCTAGTAATGATTGGGTCATGGGTTGCTAGATAGTTTTTCTTTCTTAATAGAATTTTGATAACCTTATAAATATATGGTGTAAATTAAGATATACATAAATAGAAAAGAATATTGCATAGGGTAAACACACCAAACACGCATAGAATAAAATTACATATTAATATAATATGCCAAGTAAATCCTTTCTTTTCATAGTCTATGTGAGGATATGTAAATCTATGAAGAATATGCTACTTTATTTAATGCAATTAAAATTTGCATTACTAAACTTTAAAAGGAGGCAAACAAAATCTATTTTATTCCATTCCACAAATGCAAGTACAAAGACTACTCATTAGAGGGGAGAGATTTTGCACTCTCCTCCTTATATAAATCACTAGTGTTCTTGAAGTAGGCTAGAACAGGTGACATCAAATTATATAAATTAGTAGACTTCGTAGTAATTATGTGGTCAACAACATTTCGAACCATAGGATCTAGTGCCTGAGCTAATTTTACTGCTTGCTAAAAAATAAGGTCTAAGGCTAGGAGCCGCTCTTGCATTGCATGCAAAACAAGTATGATGATCTCCAGTTTTTCCAAATACTCCTCCTCATACGACAATAATTGTGAGAATTGCTTCACGTTATGCATTATGATCCACTCTAACTTCTGAATATACATATGTTGAGTTGTCATCTCTTCATGTTGCCCATGTATTTGAGCTTTAGACTCACGTAGCTTGAATCCTAGCTCTTGGTTCATATCCAAAGGTCATCATACTAGTCTCTCTTAATTCTCTACATGTGTTGCCTTCTTTGCTAACTCTGCTATCTCAACTTCTACTCAGTTTTCTACATCTTCAACTCTTGGTTTGCCTTAGTTAGCTCATTTACCTCATCCTAAAGTTTCCTTTTAGCTACATTGTACTTCAAATTCTTCTCCACAACTTCTTCCCAATCCTTCTTGAAACCATCGGTAAGCATGTATAGCTCAACGAGTCAAGCCCTCAAGTTATCCTTTCTTCCACTTCCTTTCTTAACACATCAGCTAGCTTCCTCTTCGGCTCCTTTAACTAGGTAACCTTCCCCTTCCACTCTTGATGGTAAAACTATTGTCTAAACCAACTCATTGGGATAAGGTATGGGTCTATTATGTGTTTGAGCATGTGGAACCTTATAGCCATTGCTTTACTCAACTACCATGTTGAATACCCAATGATGTACAAATGGTACTTTCTCTCTTCTATAGAATTCTATGACTCAACCAACCCCTATTAGTTTGTTCAATCAATTGAGTAGTTGCATCATATTTATATAAACTTTGAATTCGATGAAGTCTCATGGTCCTAGGTATGAACTAAAAATGGCCCAACTGACATAGAGCTAAGGCGGGTGCATAGTTGATACACCTCATAGCTCCAAAAAGTGGAATTCAAGGGAAGTCCCCACATCTCAACAATGTAGGTCGAATAAGCACCCACTTGGTCATCTGTCTAACCATCTTACCCTCTAAGATCTCAAGTACAGTAGTTGTATCAATCTTTTGATGCTCTATAGAAAAGTCCAGCAAAGGGTTCCTTCATCCTATAAATGCACTCTTGAACAAGTCAAGTGCCACATGTCCAAGAAACCAAATATATAAAAACTATGTTCAATAAAATAATGATGCTTTCTCTTTCTCCTGGTAGAAATTGAGAGAGGATAGTGTCTCAGCAATGATAATGGGAACTGGTGCTTGCCTGCCTTATGATCCATCCTATAAAACACCATAACAACTCCATGATCTTGAAAGAAGCAGAATAAGGTCATAAAATGCCAAAGCCAAAAGTTTAAATCTAAATTTTGGATCTTGATCGTCAAGATGTCCTCTGAAAGGCTAGCCCAGTCTTTTTTTTTTTTTAAACACTACTAACTAACCCTTTAGTCATGCTTCCTATGGCTCTAATCAAAGCTTGAGTTGGGTTAGTGTCTGAATCAAAAGTGAAAACCTAGTTACGAGTTGACTTTGATATTTGCAGAAACTCCTCATACTTAATGAGTGGAACCATATCAGTTAGTTTAAAAGTACAACATCTATATATGGGATCCCAATGCTAGATCATGAAATCAAGGACCCTCCAATCAATATCAACATGTAGCTAATTTATGATACAACCATAATCGGTTGTGAATTTCCTTTAATCCTACTTAGACAAGCAATTCTAGTAGTTCAAAACCCCAGTAATGTCTTATTTCTTCACCCAAAGTTTCATCTTATCTAGTAGAATGTTTTGATAATATAATGGAATAACATCTCTCTTAACTTCATGTTACCTCTCTGAATGGTGATGCCCCCTTTATAACTTGAACTAGTCTCACGGATATATTGTATACCTATTTGATTCAATTCTAAACAAATTAAGGACAAATACATGCCATAGAATATTAGAATGCTCCTAAGGATTATATCTATGGCTCTATGTGTCTTAGAATGTTGTGTTCCTTCAAACATTAGGTAAATCTTTATTTTAAAGTATATGATAAAGTTTTCGAGTGCATGGTTAGGCTCTAGGCATCACACAACATCTAAAGGCTCCCGGATTGTCTTCAAGGAGAATAAATTGAGTGAAGGAATTTTCATGAGACCTATATAGAGGACTAAGCCCCAAGATGGCATCACTAATTTTTGCTTCTCGTGCAACCTAGAAGGATGGGAGTACAATCATGGAACTTGTGTAGTGTAGTGTAGATGTGTGAATTGGAGCACTTATGTATAAATGCATAAACATGGCAAAGCAACAAGACATGGCATATCATCATTTTTTAACAACATACACAATATAAACATAAGTAAAACACATACAATCATACAAAAACACATAACCAAACACATATAATCACACAAAAAGGCAGCCAACTCTCAAAATTCCCTAGTAGAGTTGCCAAAGCTATTAGCACCAAGCTTGGATGGCCCATTTTGGTTGCAAGCATGTTTGGTGACCTTTTGCAAATCAAGTGTAGACAATCAAACCATTGATTCTCTAACTTACTTATTTTTTTTATAAAATGGAGTCGCCACTTATTTTAGTTTTGAAAAGGTAAACAAATAAAACCCCTTTTTGAAAAGAGATTTAGTTCCGAGAGTACTATTTTGAATAGGGAAGGTAGCCTTTTAAATTCCTTTTAAATGGAATTTAAAAAGCTAGCACCTTACAGCACCCATTCCATGAATGGTCATCGTACGTATCGTTTGTGTGTATGTGTGTGTATATATATATCTCCCTTTTTGAAAGTAGTTTTCTAAAGAAAAAATCATTTTAAAATATAGGAAATAAGTTGTAGTAATGGCTAGTCGACCACTTGCTATAAATTTTCCTTTCTTTTATTCTTTTACAAAAAATCTTTCATACATTAAACCTCTTTTGAAAAGGCCTTCCTAGGGTCTACACAAAGAACATAACCTTATGGAGACTATTATTTTATGCCATTTTAAAACAAACAAATATTCATAAACAAAGAAAGAAGAGAAATGAAAAGAAGAAAGAAGAAAAAGAAAAGAACTTGTGGCTTTTGGTTTGTATGGATAAGTCTACACTTGTTGATTGATTTCATATCCTATAAGAGGAATAAAGCCATTTATAGTTCATCAAAACATTTTCAAATTTGAGTTAAAAACATTTTGATGAATTTTGAAATCCTTGAATCCCTTAAAGTATTAATTGAAAATTCTCCATTTTTGTTTTAGAACATTGACTTTCCAATGATTACTCTAGGAAAGTATAGATTTGAATCCAAGTTTAAGTTTGAAAATGAAACATTCTTTGACCCTGAATGTAGAGACCCGGGAAAATAAAATAAAAAAGAAAATGAGAAAAAGTAATTTTGGGCTAGAAAAAGGAGAAAACTGATGACAGTTTTCTAGAGGGAACAGAAAATCGGCGACGGTTTTGGTTTTACCGCGGAGCGGTAATGGGTAAATGGTAAAAATCGGGCAGGGTAAATAGAAAACCAGCGATGGTTTTCTTAGGGTCAGAGAAAATCAGTGACGATTTTCTCTACAATGGGCGTTATAAGGAGATCCTACGAGACATTTTCTTTAATCAAACAAAAACCTTCTCTCACTTTCTAAAACCCTACGAACCCCTCTCCCTTCTCTCTTCGATTTCCGGCTCCGTTAAAACCCAAATCAATGATCAGGAACCACTACGAGGTTCCTGGGAAGATTCTCTGCAACTTAGGTGGAGTAGATTTTCAGTTCGAGGTTCTAGGACACCACTCCAAAACAGAAGTAAAGGTGTTAAATGCTAGTTTTAATAATAAATTTGGAGTATATAGGGCCTAGGGAATATTAAATGTTAATATTGTGGAGATTGAGTTGAATAATGTGGGGTAAATGTGAATTTTAGGCTTTTGGGCACTGAACGTTATGGAGCGTAGGTTTTAGGGTGTTAGAGGACCTCTCAGTAAGTTAGTAAGGGGAATAAATTATTACGGTCGATTTGAGAAATACTGATTGAATTGTTATGTGAAAATGGTATTATGTTATTTTACCTGAAATTTATTACGACATAAATATCAAATGAAATTTGTGTGGCATATGATTTATATTGAGAAATGTTTAAAAATGGGCTAAATGATTTGCCCTGAGAAATATGAGTTTATGAAATGTGTATTGATATATGAGATTTGAAATGTGAAAAAAAAGATGGAAGTGAAATGCATTGAAATATTTATATCTTTTGAGAAATGATGAAACGTGATATATGGAAATGTTTTATTGAGAAATATTGAATAACGTGAAATGAGATATGTATTCATTATTATGAGATGAAGTTAGTCGTGACTACTGAATTTTTAAAGTTGAATTGAGAATATTGCAATGTTAATACTGCAATGAAAATTATGAAATGTGAACATTGAAATAAGAATATGAGAATGTGAGTATTGTAATGTGAATACTACAATACAGATATTGAAATGTGAATATGAGAAATATGAATATGAGAAATGTGAATATGAGAAATATGGTTATAAGAAATGTGAATATGAGAAATATGGTTATAAGAAATGTGAATATGAGAAATGTGAATATTGCAACGTTAATTCTACAATATGAATATTGAATTGTGAGAATTAAAATATGAAATTCTGAAATATGAATATAGAAATGGGGTTGATGAAATGCCAATACCGCATAATGATTGAGGGTATGTGGTAGTGATAACCCTGATGGATGGATATGGAAACCCTAATGATGGGTTGTGATATTGAGCACGATACCGTTGCTATTAGAGACAGTGCAACCGTATGGACTCGTGCAGCGTGTGACGTGATAGTCAATTGAGCTATTTAGTAGAGTTGTTGTGCCCCTTGAGTCCGAATCAGGGCTATAGGCCGGCCAGTTGTACTATAGACACGGGATAAATGAGATGATATTTTGATCTAATCGGGTCGGCCAACTGTGGTTAGATCAAGCCTTCGGGCCACCCAACCCTATTCATGGGGGGAAGCATGACGCTTGGAGAGATATCCTTAGAGCAGCCATGAGTTACAGACACGAATGTATCGATTATCAAGGATACTCATGAGATAGATATGTAATGAAATGAAATGGAAATGGTAATGGAATGAAATGAAATGAAATGAAAATGAAAATGAAAATGTGAATGAAATAGTGTGAGTTAATAATATAAATAATTAAAACGAAGTAAAACACCCCGCCTGAGGGCTTGTTGAGTAAGGTGAGTGCCTTAATAAGTGTCAGTTGTTGCCGAACCCGAGTTATTCGAGTAAGAATACAAAGATGTCAGGGCTGAGGGAAGCTGCTTGTATGGGCGGGTAAGCTTCCCTATTCTTGGGAACTTCGCTAGTAAACATGAGTTGCATATGAATGGATTTGGAAATGAAAGTAAAATCTTATAAAATCTTGTGTTGTATATCTATATGATTGTAAATGTGGAAATGGTAAATTTTCTCAGAAGATATTATCACTGATATGATTATATGTTATGATATAATGAAATTCATACTGCCACACACTGTAGGTAATTTATTCCGTCTTATTGAGATGTGTCTCACCTTTTGACTCTATGAGTCAAATCCTATTTTGATAATGACAAATCATTTGGTAGTTGATCTGTGCATTGAGATTGTGCACAAGAACATTACTAAAAAACTAAGGTGTAGCCCCAAGAGGGGGGTGAATTGGGTTATTAAAATTTCTTTTAAATCCTTTTATGATTCTTAACCTTTTATAATTATTTCAAAGATTTCTTGACTTCTTGTTGATTTAGCAATCACAGAAAGGCTTTAGTCTTTTATTCAATCGATAACCACAACACAAATAAACAATCAATCAACTACTGAAACCAATCAACCACAATATATGCTTTGCAATTCTTTTTGGTAATATTCAGCTTGATTGTTTGTAGCTCTGTGTATATGAATTTGTAAGCCCTGTAGAGAATGTAGTTGGCCTTTCAATTGATAATCAAAATAACATCCAATCACTTTTTCCAAAATTAGAATTCAAATAAACCCTTAGTTAATAGGTTTTGGGTTGTTAACCAATCAACGTACTCCCTTATGGTTTCCACAATGTATTGATTAACCAACGTACTCCCTTTTGGTTTCCGCAAGCCCAAGAACAAATTAAACTTTAGTTTATTTAATTTCCAATACACTTTGTTTTTATGATTGAAAGAATTATAACATCCACACAGTTTATATTTTTTATGTAATTTAAATAGAATAAGGGAAAGAGAGTGACACTAGTGTTTTTACGAGGTTCGGCTTATCCCCAGCCTATGTCCTCGCCTTAGGAAAACCACCTAAGGATTTCACTATACCTGTTCCTTTCTGAGCAGAACAAAAACCATCACAAGCAAATTCCACTCTTAAACACTCCTTCACTAGGCTAGAGCAAAGCCTCTCTAAGCGATACCCCACGCTTGGGCAACGATTCAACAACCTGGAATCGTCAAAAACACTGCAAGAATACAAGACAAACACTGCGTACAAGAACACTCTCTCAAAGAGTAGATTAGTACAATTTCAGCACTATCTACTTCAAACTTTAAATATCAAGATGAAATAAGATGAAGCTGTTAGCTTTGGTGTATTCCCAAGAGGGGGGGGGGGGGGGGATGAATTGGAATTTTAAAATTTATTCTTAGGTTTAGCTAATCTAATGATAGTATATTTGCAACCTAGTGTCTGTCTATACAATTCCAAATGCACAAATAAATAAAATGTGTGGAAATTAAATCAAGCGCGACATTCACAATATAACATACACGTGCGATAAATAAATTACGAAAAAATAAAATGCACACACGATATGTTATCGGGGTTCGGCTAATACTGTCTACGTCCCCGCCTTTAGCTCGCAAGCCCGAGGACTCCACTAATACTCACTTAACGAGTGGAGCGGCACCGATTATAATTAGGACAATTCATGGGGCTGACCTTAATCTACACCTTATTAGGATGGTGCACCTAACTTTCCTAATCAGGTTTAAGCCACTTCGGGACTATTTACCAGGGCTAGCTCCCTCTTCAGGCCCTTGTCTGGAATACAACAATGAAATACAAATTTTTGTGTACAACCAATATGCTTATAATACAAGCAGATTTGTACTGTTACGCACAAGCAATAATCAATGCACCTCAAACACAATAAGAACTATAAGTTCAGTGCAGATATGTGTATCTACTCTCAGTATTATGTCAATATACAATCAAAGTGTGAGAGTGTATGTGTTGGCAATCTATCTTTGAAACACTATACATATAATAATTTCAACCACAAATATAGTTTCAAAGATTTTAATAGCTCAATCAAATATCTCAAACAAGATTTTCAAAAGTTCAACCACAAGAGATATTTTTGAAAAACAAGCTTTGTCAAAAATATTTTTCTTCACAACACAAGACAAGCTTTTGAGTCTTTCAATGAGAATACAAAGACTCATAAGCTTAAGAAGGTTTCCCACAAATAAATTTATGAATTAAATCACTGGGAAGAGCTCTAAGCTTACTCTCACTAAAATAAAAAATCAATACACTTATATGAGAGTATAAGCACGTAAGAACTTTATGGAAAAACTCAAGATACTCTTTCTCAAAAAGATTTTGCAAAAGAATGATCAATGGAAGAGTATATGACTTTGAGTATGAAGAATATGAAAGAAGGGAAGATTTTGGCCAATAAAATTTTTAGAGAATTTTTTGCTAATCTAAAACCCTAATCACCCCTTAATTTTGCAAATAAAAGGCTATATATAGAAATGAGAAGAATTATAGTCGTTGGGGACATATTAGTCTTTTTAGGAAAAGTTTAACTAAGGTTAATAATTTTTAAAGGTGTTTTAACCTCGGTAAAATTTGCCAACCCGAGAGCACCGATCGATTGTACTTAAGATTCAGTTGACTGAGTGTCTGGGATCAGTCGACCGGGAGTATTTTGAACTAGGGAGATGGTCGACTGTACTTAAGGAGTTCAAAGGCAATTTTACAATTCTGCGCGGTTTAGTTGATCGGGTCAATTTGAACTAGGTGGTTCGGTCAACTGGGCGGTTGGTAATTCCCACGTGGGGGTTTGGTTGACCAGGGCGTTGGCTCACGTTTTTGGTCTGTCAACCGAATGGTCAACAGTCAAACTTTGGGGGTTCGATCGACTGAAGTGCCCTATGTATTTTGGTTTGGTCAATCGAATAGTCAACCTATTGACCTCCGTATGGTTCGGTCGACTGAGTGATTTACACTGTGAAAGTTCGGTTGACCGAAGCACTATTCAATGCAAAGTTTCAATCCTATTCTTTATTATAAGTCACCCCTGTTCATAAAGGTATAAGTTTTAAGTTATGGGGGACTTTACATGTGATGATTAGGGACTTAGGGTCAATCTAAGTTCAATGGTCAAGGCTTTTCAACTATGCCTAAAAATCTGGCATCGGTCGATTAAAGGGTGATCTCTAAGGTCCAGCTATGGTCATTGAGCTTATAAGTCGTACATGCATGATATGTACCAATTATTACAGACCATTCCAATGTTACTATTACAGACCCAATAATAGGAATTACAATAAATAAATATGCTGGGGTCTTCATTCTTCTTCAAGTTGTCACATGCCATCAATATAATCCAGTTTGTATGATCCTACACATAAACTTGAAGGCCATCAAATACAAAGAGTATTTGTCATTATCGAAATCGGGTATGACCCATAGGGTCAACAAAGCTAAAGTATAGAATTCACCAAGATTCCTTCTTAGGATAAGGGTCAACAGAAAAAAAAGGGATTAGGATAAATCAGCACTTCAGTATTCTTCAGCAAAACAGATGAGCAAAAGAGAGTTTTTGAAGAGATTTTAACTTGAAGGCTTTAATGCTGATTATATTGCTTGGTTTTCTAATTCATTGGGTTAAAGGAGTATTTATAGAGTTTTTTGAGTGTGTTTCCTTATTTCCCTAGTTGCTTGGTGTGTCCCCTAACATTTAAATTTGAAAACCTAATTTTTCAAAATTTTCTCGTTGAAGTTCGAGTTTCAAAATCTCCATGGAGTTAGTAGGCTAACTCACTCGACTGGGTCAATTTTGTGCAGGTTAGTCGATTGGATAGGCACTTGACAACATTTTGTTTGTTCAAAAATTAATTCCAATAAATTTTCAATCAGGTGACTGAATTTAGTTCAAAAATGTCAGTTGGCTGGATGGATCAGGTGTTAGTTGGCTTACTGATCACAAGTAAAAATAGTTAATCAGTTGGGCAGTTTATTCATTCTGGTCTTTTGTCAGTCGGCTGAGAGAACCCTGTGCAAATTGGTCAGTCGGCTGGCCAGTTCATTTTTCTGGTTTTTCATTTTTAGTTTTCGAAATTGATTTTTCTCTTTTGCTTTGATCTTTCGTAAAACATTTTCAAGATTTTAAAATAGGTTTTTAAGTCCATAAATATTACCTTAAGATTCCCTAAAAAGCTTCAAAGTATTTCAAATGATATTTAAATATTAAAGTACTTACATAAAGACTTCTAAGACATTTGGACATTCTTGGCGTTGAGTATTCATGCTTGTCTTTTCTTTGAGCTCTCTTGCTTTGCTTTCTTTTGTCACTTTTATTTTTCTTCAAGCTTTGATATAAATTTAAGCTTTCTCTCATATTCTTCAAGCTTTAAAATATCATCTTGAAATCCATACTTTAAGCTTCATTTGGTCATCTTTCTTTGAAGTATAAGCTTTCATGAATCCTTTTAAACACTTGAACTTGTTTTCTCATAGTTGAGTCCTAAAATGTCATCACTTAACCATATGTTAAGTTTTCACTTGTTTGTTAGCATCAAAACAGGATGTTAAGCCTTGTAAGGCAAAAAATCTCCCCATTTTTAATGATGACAAATAAGGAGTAAAAATTTGAGTGAGCCTTAAAATGACTCCCCCTTACCATAAGCATCATCTTAACAAACTTAACAATATCAAGATCAATTTCAAAAACTCTTTTACTATCATGCTCATTACATCATTTCAAGTTCAAGATTATTTAATATAAAATACTTCTCCCCTTTTTGATACGTATATCATGTTCAAATTTTTCAATACCATGCTCTCAATTTTTGCTCAAGATACTTCAAAAGTCATATTTGTCATTCATAATTCGTCATTCTTTCAACATTCTTTCCCTCTTTGACATTAATTCGTGATACCAATTGTTTATTTCATGATACCAACTTGATAATCTCATATGATAACAATTGAAAATTAGGGAAAAAACATAATACAAGCAATGAGTCATAATACTCCCCCTGAATTTAATACATTCAAATTTGATACCAGTTATGCTTTTAAGTTTATCATCCCATGCTTCATATATTGATTCATATCATCTATGTGCTCATGGATACTAATATCAAATACCAATATCATGTCAATATCATCAACATCATAACATGCTCGATATAACTATGCATTCTTACTCAAATACCAATTGATATATTCATGGATACCAATATACTTCATAGATACTAATGTTGATGTCACATCATGCACTACTCATGGATACCAAATTATTTAGATGCCAATTTTTTAATTTAACTTTCTCTCCTTTTTGACATTAGTTAACATAAAGAAGATTATCAATAAGCATATGTAGTCTAGTACAAGGAGCAGCACAAGACAAATAAGTTTATCTATGTGATCCATCATTAGCATGTATGGTCAAGAATTGATTTCATATTCATATATTAAGGTCATATCAAAATTCATGCATCAAAATTATGCTCAATAACTTCATGCCCAAATTTTCAATATATAGTGAGCCATAAATTATCAATAGAAGTCAAATCATTTTCATGTCTTTGGTACTATCAAGATATCAACATGTAAGCATGTAGCATATTAACATAACACATAAGCATGTAAGTATAACAACATATCATATAGGCATGGAGCATATTATTGCATTGTGCTACAATTTTGCTCATGTTTCTTAAGTGTTTCTCATTCTATTTAACTACTTCTCATTTTGCTCAAATATTTTTCATATTGCTTTAGATTTTCTTTCTTTTGATTTCATATGAACTCCAAAATTTGCTTTGCAAATCTTAATGTTTTCTAACTTAAGCCTTGTACGATTCATTTATTGATTGAGGCCAACAATTTTTATTAGTTTTAATATGATAAGCATCAGTAAGCTTCTTAAAACTCATCTTTTCATTTCAATTGGTTCAATATCCTTGTAGAAGATGTGATTAAGTTTCTTTCATAATTTCTAAAAGGAATACCTAACATCTATGGAGTCGTTAATTTATGAACTAGACTTTTATCTTGGTACCCATATTTTCTTGGCTCCGGATGGTTTAACAAGAGAAGTTTCTCTTACTTTCCAAACTTATTTAACTTTCATATCTTTCCTCTTTAATGGACATTCAAACTTTATATGTCCCTTCTTCTTACATAGGTAGCATATAATGTGAGTATAGGCATTAGAAGAGGTGCTAGCATAATTTTTTGAGGCTTTTGTAAAGTATCCCATGTAGAGATTCTTTTTCCTTTTATTTGCAGTTCCATTAAATCCTATGCCTTCTTTATAAATGATCCAATCATTTTGTACAAATTTTATTTCCCTCTAATAAAATTGTAAATGATCTTTTCTTTATCTTTAATTTGAGTTTTGAGATCATTTATCTCTATATTGTCATCAACATTCACTTGTGATTTCATTATTTCATGAGACAAGTTATTGATTTTACTTTTTAATTCAGAAATATATATGTCTTTCTCAATTTTAAAAAATGTTTGGAATCTTAGATCTTCTATTTATTTCATCATCTTTTCATTTTTGCTTTCTAATCTCTTGATTTTTAAATATTTCTCTCTTTCAGTAAGATTTTTAGATTCTAATTCCTTCATGATAGCTTCATTTTTATTTTTCAATGAGGTGTATTGTTTAGTTACTTTAACTAACATTTTATGAGTTTTTTGTAATTCATTTTGTAATCTTCATAAGATGGCATGCTCTCATTATTGGATTCATTAGATGAATCACTGCTATATTCATTAATCGATTAGGATGAAGAGATTTGTTCTTCATCATCGTCCCATGCCATATAGCAAGCAACCTCTTGGTCATTTGATTCATTATCTGAGCTACTAGAACTTAGATTATCCTATGTAGTGGCCTTTATTGCCTTTTTCTTTCTCCTTTTAGAATCTTTCTTAAGTTTTGGAGAATCCAGTTTTAGGTGTCCAACTTTCTTGTAATTATAGCATGTAGGGATTTTATTCCTTGATTCCTTTTTATTGTTTTCTTCTTCATCTAATTCTGAGTTCTGGATTTTTCTTTTGAATTTATTCTTCCTTCTAAGGATTTTGGCAAGTTTCTTAGATATGAAGGCTACTTCATCTTCATCCATCTCTTCTTCATTTTCATTACTAGAGATTTCTTTTGAGGCTTTAAATGCAACGGATTCTTGGGCTTTGGTTTTTCCACTTCTTTCGTTTATTGCCATCTCATATGTGAGGAGAGAACCTATTAATTCATCTACGAAGGTGTTTTTTAAATTTCTTCATTCAGTTATTGGAGTGGCCTTAGGTTCCCAAATTGGTGGAAGTCCTCTAAGAATTTTTTGAATCATTTCATAAGTTGAGTATGTTTTTCCTAAGCCATTGAGGGAGTTTATTATATGAGTGAATCTAGTGTACGTATAGTGATAGATTCATCCAGATTCATCCTAAAGGCTTCATACTCACTAGTCAACATATCAATCCTATTATCCCTTACATCAATAGTACCTTCATAGGTTACTTCTAATTTATCCCAAATTTCTTTTGCTATTTTACATGTCATAACTCTATTAATTCATTAATGTCAAGTGCACAATATAGGGCGTTTATTGCACTAGAGTTAACTTGCAGCATTTTGTGATCTATTTCGATAATCTCTTTTTCTTCCTTAGGTGCCTCCTTCCCATCCACTAGTTTCGTAGGGATTAAGTCACCATGTGTGATAACCTTCCAAGCCTTCCAATCTATTGTTTGGAGATAGATTCTCATACATTGTTTCCAAAATGTGTAATTTAAACCACAAAAGATGGGTGACCTCGTTGAGGATTGACCTTCTCCAAAGGGCACTACTCCTATATGTGCCATCTAGATCTTTATATAGCTACTAGTTAGGATTTACTATAACCTGGCTTTGATACCAATTGAAAAACTAAGGTGTAACCCCAAGAGGGGGGGGGGGTGAATTGGGTTATTAAAATTTCTTTTAAATCCTTTTATGAATTCTTAACCTTTTATAATTATTTCAAAGATTTCTTGACTTCTTGTTGATTTAGCAATCATAGAAAGGCTTTAGTATTTTATTCAATCCACAACCACAACACAAATAAACAATCAATCAACTACTTAAACCAATCAACCACATTAGAAGTAACCAATCAATATATGCTTTGTAATTCTTTTTGGCAATATTCAGCTTGTTTGTTTGTAGCCCTGTGAATATGAATTTGTAAGCCCTGTAGAGAATGTAGTTGGCCTTTCAATTGATAATCAAAATAACATCTAATCACCATTTCCAAAATCAGATTTCAAATAAACTTTTAGTTAATAGGTTTTGGGTTGTTAACCAATCAATGTACTCCCTTATGGTTTTCACAAAGTATTGATTAACCAACATACCTCCTTTCGGTTTCCGTAAGACCAAGAACAAATTAAACTTTGGTTTATTTAATTTCCAATACACGTTGTTTTTATGATTGAGAGAATTACAACATCCACACAGTTTATATTTTTGCTATAATTTAAAGAGAATAAGGGAAAGAGAGTGACACCAGTGTTTTTACGAGGTTCAACTTATCCCTAGCCTATGTTCTCACCTTAGGCAAATCACCAAAGGATTTCACTATACCTGTTCCTTTCTGGGTGGAACAAAAACTGTTACAAATGAATTCCATGCTCAAACACTCCTTCACTAGGCAAGAGTAAAGCCTCTCCAAGCAATACCCCACGCTTGGGCAATGATCCAATAACCTGGAATCGTCAAAAACACTACAAGAATACAAGATAAACACTGCGTACAAAAACACTCTCTCAAAGAGTAGATTAGTACAATTTCAGCACTATATACTTCAAACTTTAAATATCAAGATGAAATAAGATGAAGCTTAAGTATAGAATTTACCAAGATTCCTTCTTAGGATAAGGATCATCAGAAAAAAAGGGATTAGGATGGATCAACACTTCAGTATTCTTCAGCAAAACAGATGAGTAAGAGAGAGCTTTTGAAGACATTTTAACTTGAAGGCTTGAATGCTAATTATATTGCTTGGTTTTCTAATTCGTTGGATAAAAGGAGTATTTATAGAGTTTTTGAGTGTGTTTCCTTGCTGCCCTAGTTGCTTGGCATTTCACCCAACATTTAAATTTGAAAACCTAATTTTTTGAAATTTTCCCATTGATGCTTGAGTTTCAAAATCTCCATAGAGTTAGTCGGCTGACTCATTCGACTAGGTCAATTTTATGCTGGTTAGTCGGCTGGACAGGCTGTTGAAAGCATTTTGGCTGTCCAAAAATTAATTCCAATAAATTATTAGTCGGCTGACTGAACTTAGTTAAAAAATGTTAGTCGGCTAGACAAATCAGGTGTCAGTTGACTGACTAATCACAAGTTAACATAGTCTGTCGGCTAGGCAGTTTATTCATTTTGTTGTTTTTTCAGTCGGGTGAGGAAACCCTGTGCAAACTGGTCAGTCGGTTGACCCGTTCATTTTTCTTATTTTTCATTTTTAGTTTTCAAAATTGATTTTGTTTTCTTGCTTTGATCTTTCATAAAACATTTTTCGAGATTTTAAAATAGGTTTCTAAGTCCATAAATATCCCCTAAAGAGCTTCAAAGTATTTCAAATGATATTTAAATATTAAAGTACTTAGATAAAGACTTCTAAGACATTTGGACATTCTTGCAGCTTGAGTCTTCATACTTGTCTTTTCTTTGAGCTCTCTTGCTTTCCTTTCTTTTGTCTCTCTTATTTTTCTTCAAGCTTTGATATTTTTTTTTAAGTTCTCTCTCATATTCTTCAAGCTTTAAAATATCATCTTGAAATCCATGCTTTAAGCTTCATTTGATCATCTTTCTTTGAAGTATAAGCTTTCATGAATCCTTTTAAACACTTGACCTTTCTTTCTCATAGTTGAGTCCTAAAATGTCATCACTTAATCGTGTGTTAAGTTTTCACTTGTTTGTTAGCATTAAAATAGGATGTTAAGCCTTGTAAGCCAACAATTACTTAGCATGCACAGAAGGTGATGAAGTCATGGAAGCCACGAGGATTAAATCATATATAACCTGGCACAATCCATGGAACTAAAAGAGTAGAAGAATGAAGATGTAAGCGTCAAGTTCAAGATCGTCATAGGAATGTGTATTGAGAATTGATTGTATTTGCATATTTTATATGATATAGCTAGAAGCTCAAAATATGCCCTACACATGCATCTCATGAAACTCTTCTATAGTTAAACATGGATTTAGAGATTTTATTTTGAACCTCGAAAAATGTTTTATGAGGGATAAAAGAAAGAGAGAAAAATTGATTTTAAAACTGAAAATAAAAATTTTGAAGTTGATCTGCCTAGATGACTGAGCACGTTACGTAGCGTAACGGCCGATATGTAACGTAAATCAAGGGCTCCGAAACCGATCCGGGCCGATAATGTGGTTCAGAAAAAATTCACAGCCGTAACGGCCGTTACGTCTCCATAACGGTCCGTAACGGCCGTTACCCCTACGTTATACTCCGTAACAGTCCGTTACGGACCGTTTCATACCGACAACTTGCAGAATCTGCTTTCTACTGCGCAGCGTTCCTTTCCCCCTTTCCCGAGTCCCAAGCACCCATTTACCATTCAATCTACCTAAATCTAACATTCAAAGAACAAAAATACTTACTTGCAGTTTTGTTGGCCGAGCCGCCGAAGCTATAAGAAGGCTTCACGCCTTCACTCCTTCGAAGCCTGAGTTGATCTACTCATCTTCGCAGCCTTCGTTTCCTGAATCCTGAACCTAACAAAGTTCTTCGAAGCTTGAGAGTGGCCGAAGGCAGCTTCATCCGCCACCGCCAGTCGTCGCACTCGCCGCCACCAGCAAGCCCTCTACCAGTCGTCGGCGTCGTCGCACTTGCAGCCACCAGCCAGCCCTCCGCCAGTCGTCGCACGAAGCTTCGAGGCTTCGAGGCTCCTCCATCCTCTGAGTCGCCTCCCCTCTCTCGGTCTCACTCAGAGTCTCAGACTCTCTGCCCTCTGCTCATCTCGCGTATGAGATAAGCTTTATTTCAGTAACACTCAACACCCACAACCACATCTTAAATATTTTATTATGTTTTTTTTAATTATAATTTATTGTAAGTAATGTTTTTTAAATTGAATTAAAAAAAAAGAGTAATTTAATAGAGTAAAAAGCTTTAAAATTTCAGATTCATTTAATATGCAAATTGGTTCCTAAACAATTTAAGCATGTCATATTCTGTTTTGATTAACATACTTTTATTCATTCTTTACGTATTCTTTCTTTCCTTTTGGTTTCATTGCATATAAAATATATATTATTTTAAAATAAATGACTATGACATGGCATTCCAAAAATATGGAGTGGACAATTTCTCATGTTCTATTTCTATGCTATTTTATATTTGTGAGTAAAACAACATTTTGCATAATTATTTCCCCTAACAACATTTTTTTTGTTGTAAATTATTATATTCATATACAATATCAATTTCATTCTTAAATTGAATTAAAAAAAAAGAGTAATTTAATAGAGTAAAAAGCTTTAAAATTTCAGATTCATTTAATATGCAAATTGGTTCCTAAACAATTTAAGCATGTCATATTCTGTTTTGATTAACATACTTTTATTCATTCTTTACGTATTCTTTCTTTCCTTTTGGTTTCATTGCATATAAAATATATATTATTTTAAAATAAATGATTATGACATGACATTCCAAAAATATGGAGTGGACAATTTCTCATGTTCTATTTCTATGCTATTTTATATTTGTGAGTAAAACAACATTTTGCATAATTATTTCCCCTAACAACATTTTTTTTGTTGTAAATTATTATATTCATATATAATATCAATTTCATTTATATGGTATCACATTAACATTTTTTGAAAGCTGACACCGTTAGAAATACACTAATAGTATTATGGTTACAGACTTCCAAGATACAACATTAGTACAAAAAATACTCTTTTCTAATCTTATGCCTTGCCTATAGATGCAACTCTTGTTTTTTTTTTTCTTCTCAAAGATCAGAAATCTCCCACATCTTAAACTTTTTATTATGTTTTTTTTAATTATAATTTGTTGTAAATTATGTTTGTTAAATTGAATTAAAAAAAGAGTAATTTAATAGAGTAAAAAATCAAAAAACAATAATAATTATGTAAAATAAAATTTTCTTAATTTATAAATATTTTAATTGTCTTATATTTTTTGAAAGGTAATTAGGAAAATTTAGTTTCATCACATATTTCCTATTTATAAATATTTTTTAAGTTTTAAAACATCATTTTGACCTTAAATTTAAAATTAGGTAAAATAAATCGTTACATGATCTATTTTTTGTTTTTCAGTTATCAAATAAAGTAAAAATTGATAATTTAATAAAAAACATTTTAACCTAATAGTTAATATATTAATAATTCAGATTTTTGCTAATTACTAGTTTACTACTGGAATTTGTAGAAAAATTTTATTTTAATCCATAAATTGAGAAAATGCTTAAAAAATTAAATAGAAAATTTGTGCTGTATGGATCTCTATTAGTGATGCTGTGATGTATATAAAAGTAGAGCAAGTTTTTTCCACCTTTAAAATTACAATGTTAATTTCTTATAGTTATAAATAAAAATAAAATCAAGTTAAAAAAAATAATGAAAATACCTTTTTAAAGATAAAGGAATATATTTTTTTGTAATAAAATATGTAATATTTTATAATTTTTCTTATTTAAATATCAAAATAAATTAAACATTACTTATTATTTTTAATCAAATATTATATTTTATTTTTACGTAATAAGTATTTAAAATTAGAAGGACTATTTAGTACTTATTATTTAATATTTACTAAATTACTAATTATAATATTATTCCTGTCATTTTTAGAAAGGTTGTAACTTTATATTTTCTCTATGTTTTGTGTAGAGATCATCAAATTAAGTCTATCAATATGTCACGTGATAGAGGAAATGAGAACTTACCTAGTGAGGATATTGGATGGCATTTTGGTACTGCGGTGGACGGTAATAGACATGTTATTATGTGTAAGTTATGTGGGAAGATAATTAAAGGGGGCATTACACGCTTGAAACAACACTTGGCACATAAAAAAGATCAAGTAGCTAGATGCTCAAATGTGACCACACAAGTTAGAGAACAAATGATGAAACATCTACAACAGTATGTTGAGAAGAAAAGAGATAAACAAAAAAGGCAAGAAGAAGCAGAAGCCCAAATTAGAGGAGATTTTAAGAATTTGAGCGATGAAGAAGACTTAGAAGAAGAAAGTATGAGATTTGCTCGACAAGAAAGCATACGATCACAGCAACAATGGGAAGAGAGACAAAGATTTCGAGCAAGAACATCTAGAGGGGGTAATATTTATGAAGAGGGAGGTGGCTCTGGCAGTGGTGCTACCAGTGGTTTCAATAGAGCAGGAGCTCGATCTTATAGTGGTCGAGAAGCTGGAGGTAGTGGACGACAATGGATCAATCCTGATGCCCCTGAAGTTAGACTAAAGTCAATGGATCCTATTTTAGAAAG
Source organism: Malania oleifera (assembly GCF_029873635.1). Classification (NCBI taxonomy): domain Eukaryota; kingdom Viridiplantae; phylum Streptophyta; class Magnoliopsida; order Santalales; family Ximeniaceae; genus Malania; species Malania oleifera. The sequence continues at coordinate 39,863,730 of NC_080422.1, read as the reverse complement.
AAGTAAGAGTGCGAAACAACCAAAAATCAACACAAAGTTACTTAAAGGTTTAAGAAGTAAATTAGGAAAAGCAGTTAGAAAATTCCTAATTTATAATCGGATTCCAGCGAATGTAGCTGACTCTCCATTTATGCAACCTATGCTTGATATTGCTGCAGAGGTTGGAAAGGGGGTGAAGGGTCCATCACCCTATGAGATATCTGAAATTTATTTGGAGCAAGAGTATCAAGAAATGAAAAATTATATAGCTTCTTTTGCTGGAATTTGGAAGGAGAGAGGTGTAACCCTTATGTGTGATGGTTGGTCAGGACCAACTAGAAAACACATTATAAACTTTTTAGTTTGTTGCGATAGAGGCACCGTGTTTCATAAATCAGTTGATGCCTCTGATGTATCAAGCAGAACAGCTGAATATTATTTCAGGTAATTTTCTAATTTTAATTGTATATGCAAATAGTATTATGAACATGCATGTTTTTAATTAAATAGTAATAATTATTGAATTTATAATTTCTTTTCAGATTAATGGACGAGGTGGTTGAAGAAATTGGAGTGGAGAATGTTGTTCAAGTAGTGACTGATAATGAAGCTACAATGAAGGCAGGAGGAAAATTATTAATGCAGAAGAGGCCCAATCTCTATTGGACAGCATGTGCAGCTCATTACATAGACCTTATTCTTGAAGATATTGGTAAGAAAAGTAACGTGAAGAAGGTCTTAGAAGATGCAAGAACAATAACCTCGTTTATTTACAACCACACATGGACAGTGAATTTTATGAAGAAATTCACAAATAATAGAGAGTTACTTCGCCCTGCCATCACTCGATTTGCCACAAATTTCATTGCTTTGGAGACTATTGTCAGGCATAAACAAGCACTAAGGGAAATGTTTACATCTGATGCTTGGAAAAACTCAAGGTTTGGGATGGCAAAATCAGGCCCAGCATATGATTCAAAGAAAATTATCTTAGGCAAAGAGTTTTGGCAAAAGGCCTCTGATATAATTAAAGTGCAAGAACCCTTAGTGAAAGTTCTTAAATTGGTTGATGGTGATGAAAAACCAACCATGGGCTTCATATACGAGGCAATTGATAGGGCGAAATTGGCCATTCAAAAAGATTGCCGGTTTTACAAAGACTATTGAAAAATTATTGACAATCGGTGGAGTTTTCAGTTGCACCAAGATTTGCACGCTGCTGGTAAGTGTAAATCAAATACAATTTCTTATTATTCTAACTTTTAAATTATGCATAGTTGCATTAGAAAACTATTGATTAATATGTTTCTAAATTTAATTGTAGGATATTTTTTGAACCCACAATTTCTTTATGGTGCCCCACCCTCTCCTGAAGTTGCTAGAGAAGTCATGGATGGAGTTAAAAAAGTGATAACCAAGTTGGTACCCGATATAGATACTCAAATTCGGGCTATTAATCAAGTAAGTATTGATTCCATTAAATTGAATAATGAATTGTTCTAGTATTCTGTAATACTTTCGAATAATTATTAATATATCTAATTAATTAATTATATTTCAGAATCATCCTTTTTTAGTTGTTGCTATATCGAGATAGGCAGGAGACTTTTGGAACCCTGTTGGCTCAAAGGGCAGTGAAACAAACAAATCCCGGTAAATATGGCTATATAACTAAATAATAGAGAATTACTCTATTTTCTCTCTTTGTGTTCAAATTTGACTTTTGAAATACGCTATACTAACATAAAACTCTTTTTAATTATTCATGCAGCTGAATGGTGGATTCATTATGGCTTGTGTGCTCCTGAGCTCCAAAGAATAGCAATTAGAGTTCTTAGCCAGACCACATCAGCTTCGAACTGTGAGCGTAATTGGAGCACCTTTAGCCTCATCCATACGAAAACAAGAAATAGATTAAAGTACATGAGACTACAAAAACTTGTTTTCGTACATTACAACATGAGGTTAAAGTTAAGACGTACAATGAGAAGAAGCCAACGAGAAATTGAAGAGGGTTTCAATCCTATCAATTTGGACTACATTTTCCAAGAAGATGATCCTTTAAGTCAATGGTTAGAGGAGAGAGAGACACCACTACTCGACGGTCGGGACAATTCAAATTGGTTAAATGAAGAGGTTGGTGGTACTACAGAAGGAGGTGATCAACCACCAATAAACGCGCATGATGATTCAAGTTCAAGTCCTGACCGCACACAAAGTGATGACAATCTTGGTTTGAGCCCACCAAGTGATGATGGTGGTAATAGTGGTGCTGGAGCTGGGGTTGGGGGGGTGGCAGTGGTGGTGGTGGAGGCGGCGGTGTAGAATATAATTATGGATATGATATAGGGACATCATTTGGAAGGGATATATATCCTTCTGATCCTTATGGACTACATGACATACCTGAAAATTATAACTTGGGTATTTCTCCAGGGAACCAATCTTCACAACCTAGGAGAAGGAGTTCTCGTGGTGACCCTAGCGATTCTACTGAAGATTCATATGGTGTGGTTCGTAGTTTTGGCGACTTTGGTTTAGATGGTTTATCATCACAATCATATGGATCTAATCCAGCATATCCACATTATGCATCTCGTGACTCACATTTTTATCCCAGTGGATCAGGAATCTCAGGATCTAGTGAGTTTTCTTCTACACACTACCCAGAGCCAGCCCCTGCCCCAACTTATAGACATTATTCAGGAGAATTTTCATCACCAGTACATTTTCAAGAGCAACAACAAAATTGACGCAAACTTGGGTTCATTTAACTATGTATTTCCACAAGGATGGGGAGATAATTTCCCATCCCAATCTCAAGATACAGATGCAAATTATGAAGACCCTCCACGTCATTCTTTTTGGTGGTGACATGTGTTATGTTATAAATTTGTAATATTGTATTCATGTATTTTCAACTATTTATTGATATTTGATATTAATCACTTTTTAAATTCATGTATGTGTAATGTGTATATTGAGTATTAAGTCTATTGAGTATTGATTCATTTTTAGTAACTTTATGACTTTAATTAATTTATTCTTACATTTCTACATCTTTTTACTCATTAAACTAATGTAAACTATAAAAAAATATGCTTTTTTTTGTAAACAGCGCACTAAAATTAATATAAAAATCATAATGCCTATTAAAAAGCATTTGTAGGGTGAATGAAAGCCTTCAAAATTCATTAAAAATCATGTATTAATGGATTTCATGCTTATTTTTTAATTTTGGCATGGTTGTGCATGCGTGAAAAAAATTCACGACCGTTATGCCCGCTTCCCGTTACGTAACACCCGCGTCTCCCGCGACTCGCGACACTCGCGACCGTTTCGCGATGTTACCCGCGACCGCGATTTCGAACCATGCGACTGAGATGTACCCTCAGAAGCCTGAAGATGCAACCTTAGATGACTGAAATTTTACTTTAGACGTCTGAAGAATTCCCTTAGAGGACATAAGAATTAGTTCAGTCATCTGAAGATTTAATTATTAAAACACTGAATAGGCAGAACACCTTCAGATGTCTGAATCCTCAGTTCAGTCGTCTGAGTTGGTACTTCAGAAGACTGAACCGACAGTTTAGTCATCTAACCCTGTGTCCATATTATAATTTTCAGTGCTTTAAGGAACATTAGACGCCTGAACCCGAATGCTCAGTCATCTGAACTTGTGGGAACTTTAAAAATTTGAACTTTAGCGAGAAAACACGCAAGTTATTCACTTGATCAGATTGATACAGTTGTCAGGACTTAACCTAAGGCTGAGATTGCTTATAAAGAGAACCTTTAAACCTTAATAGCTCCCCTTTGGCATATGATTGGGGGCCTTGAACATATACACAACTTTGGAAAGCGTTGAACACATTGCTAAGCTATTGTCTACGATTTCAAAGCATTTACTACATATCTAAGCTTGGGCTACGTTGATTTTCAAAAGGAGTTCCAACGAATATTGTGTGAACAACTTGGGTATTGAGGTTTGATGATCAAACTAATTTTTTGCTTATTCTCAAAGATTTTTTTTCATCTCACAAACTTATTCTTGAATATTCATTTGGAGAGATTGATCTTGAGTTATTAATTATATATACTTTTGTGAAAGATCACTACTTGAGAAAAGTTTTTTTGTTTAAAGCTAAAATTTGAAGAAAGTTTTAAATATATTTTCATTCAAAGTTTTGCTATTTGATTAGTATAAGAATTATTTGATTGCAAATACTAAGAGCCTCTAAATACATATTCTTGTGGAATATTACTTTTGAAACATAGTGTCCTTGCAATATTCAAAGTCGTATATTTATTCAAAGATTCAACTTTACAAATAATTGATAGGAAGAACATAGATCTACGCATTATTAAAGATTATTTTTGAAAGGATCTTATTTTCTAATATTGCATAAAGTATTTTGAAATCGAACCATATGTTTCTCCAAAGCATTTATTTATAAAATCATTTTTGGGAGATATTGATTTAAATGATTGATTTGTGAAGCATATCATTCATATAATGATATCATCGTTACATACATAATAAGCTTCAAGTTTTATCATATGAATATGTGTTAGGATTTCTATTGTACTCACTAGCTTGGTTAGAAGCAATATTGAGTTTTGTAGAATTGTAATTCTATATTGAAATCATGGTTCGGGTTGTAAATCGGGGAGGAGGAAGCTGTGCCTCTTGTAAGCAGCGGATTGTAAGGAAAGCTTCGTACAAGTTAAATGAGCATGGATTTAGTTAAATCCTTGAGTGGGTTGCTCAAGGTGAGGACGTAGGTCGGGTTGGTTGAACCTCATAAAATCGTGTTTGCCTTCTCTCTTCCCTTAACTTTTTAATTTCCGCTTGCATTTCATTATCAGCTTTTGCATGTTTGTATGTTGATTAATATTGCATGCACTTGATAATTAATTGAGTATAATTGAATTTATTGAGATAATAATTTGAATTAATTTCAAGCCCCTGCAATTATTTTGTTAAATATTGAAATAGGAATTAAGTGGTAAAATAAACTTAAATATTTTTGAAATACCCAATTCACCCCCCTCTTGGAATAACATCGTAATTCACATCACCTAATCATTTAAACATTTCAGAGAACCGAGATAGACCCGGTGATAGAGCTCTGAAATAGAGGGGAACAGATACCCTAAGTAGACAGGGTAAGTATTTTGAGCTAGGGTGGTTTGATTTCCTTAGAGGTTTTGTGGTAGACTTGTATTTATGGATGGTTGGTACTCTGGTATGTGTATTCGTTGTGGTATGTATATATATGAAATGACTTTCGCTATTAGGTTTGTGTATATGTGTATGATTGTGTACTCGATACCCACTTTCGGGTCAGGTTATGTATGGTGGTATCAGAGGTTGACGTGGCTGATATATGATTATATGATTTATGCGTTATATGGAAAAAAATTTGTATTAAAATCGAGATGTCACAGTTTGGTATCAAAGCCTACGTTGCTAAGTTTTGCAGACTTAGTAAATAGTGGCATACAATACCAAAGTATAGGAATGAATTTTGATAAAATTGTGGATGGATAGATTGAGATATGAGTTAGTTATTATTAAAGGATGAGATTAGAATTTTGGGTTTTGTCTTGCGACCTAAGGGCAAGAGTTTTGTGGTTATTTTTGTGTTTTTCTTGGGGTAACGATTTCAGGAAAACTATAGATACTATCGTTGGTTCTTGTTTCTAAGTGGTAGGATTGAATCTTAAATGGGGATTGAGAATGTTAAGAGAAATGTTTGTAGCAGAATATTTTGTGGATTTTTGTATGTTAGGTGTGTTAGTGAGTCATGATAATAGAATTCTAAAACAGTTTTATACCATTTGCAGGATGGATCCAGGGAGTAATAGTGCACATGCTGGGGGTGATGATGCAGGGCCATCCAATATGGGTGGCAGAGATCATGATGTTGTACTACGTAGTGTCACCCAGCAAGTGATATTAGAGATGACTAGGAGTTTGGGAGGGCAGAGCTGCACGATTGAGCAGTTTATGTGGATGAGACCCCTATCATTCTCTGGAGGAGCTGACCCACTTATGGCTGAGAACTGGGTCTAGGACATAAAGGAAATATTGGCAGTTCTCCCGTGCACAGATGAGCAAAAAGTTTTATTTGCGACATTTAAGCTGACAGGGGAGGCAAAGCGCTGGTGGAAATTAGCGAGATTATTGGAGAAGCAGAGGTCGGATCCTGTAGCGGTGACGTGGAGCCGTTTCAGGGAGATATTTTTAGAGAGATATTTTCCAGCCACTATTAGGAGTGTGAAGGCAGCAGAGTTTCTGCATTTGACGCAGGGACCGATGACAGTACAACAGTATGCAGCCAAAATTATTAAGACGTCTCAGTTTGCTTTGTATTTGGTATCAGATGAGGGGAGAAAGGCAAGGAAATTCGAGGAGGGTCTAACGTAGAGTTTGTTTGAGTAGGTTATAGGTTTTTAGGCTCAGATATTTATAGAGGTAGTGGACAGAGTAGCAATGATTGAGGGTGGCCTTTAGAGAGGCACCACAGCATACACTCAGGGGAAGAGGCCCGTGCCTTCAGATGTTCAAGCAAGGTCTAGTCGAGGGCCTTGGAGGAGGTAGGATAGCAGGGGAGAATGGAGATAGGTAGCGAGAGATCGGGCTATATAGGGAAGTTAGATGCCCCCTTCTTGGCCCATATGCTACAGGAGACACTTGGGAGAGTGTCGGATTAGGGAGATTGTATGTTATCAGTGTCATTATCTGGGGCATATAGTGAGGGACTACAAAGCATCGCCAATTGTCGCGTCTACTTATAGACCATACCGAGGAGGACATCAGGCATGCCAAGGTTGATAATAGAGGAATATTGCCCCAACACGAGTTTATGCATTGATATCGGGGGATGCTAAGGTGGCAAGAGATGTTGTGACAGGTACAATTTCAATTCTGTCATTTACAGCTACTGATTTGTTTGATTTAGGGGCGACTCATTCTTTTATTGCCCGAGAGTTTGTTAAATTTTATGGGTTAGAAACACAGCAGTTGGGTGTCAGTTTGTCAATGGCTACATCGGCGGGGACTATGGGAATATGTGAAAAGGTACTTGAGAACAATCCAGTATGCATTCAAGGGAGATCTTTATTAGCTAATTTAGTGGCCTTTGTTATGCATGGGTTTGAGGTGATGCTGGGTATGGACTGGCTAGCTGCTCACTATGCTAGTATAGATTGTCATCAGAGGGAGGTAGTGTTCAGACCTCCAGGGGGACAGGAGTACAGGTTTGTTAGGTCTTGTGTGCGCACCCACCACAGTTGTTATCCGCCATTCAAGAGAGGTGATTGCTGCTAGATGGTTGTCAAGGTTACGTGGCTTGTGTAAAGAAGATATCAGAAGCGAAGTTGAGGTTAGAGGATATCTTGATAATGAGGGATTTTTTGGATTTTTCGAGATTACCTCTTGACCATGAGATAGAGTTTATTATTGATTTAGTTCCAGGGACAGTGCCGATTTCAAAACCGACGTATAGAATGGCACTGGTAGAGCTGAAAGAATTAAAGGACTTGTTGCACGAAATGTTAGACAATGGATCATTTGACCCAGTGTGTCGCCTTGGGGAGTGAAATTAGGAATAGCTTCCCAAGAGGGGGGGGGGTGAATTGGCTTTTAAAACTTCCTTCTTAGTTCTTTTTACTGTCCGAAACTTCTTTTAATATTTAACCAATTCTTTAACTTGTTTATTTATTTTGTCAATCAAACAAGAACTTGGTTTCTTTTAAAAAAAACAAGACAACTAGTAAAACATTCAATCTTCAATCACACAAATAATTAAACTAGTCAAGCCAATCAACCACAATGCTCAAACCACCAACCAATTTGATTGCCAAATATAAGTTCACTAGAACACTAATAGAATGATGAAATCATTCATGATTTAGTACACTTGGAATATAAAATAAATCTTTATACCATCCAATCACAATCAATATAATATGTGAGTTTTGAACAAAGCCCTGTATATATGAAATTGCTTCTTCAATGTGATGTTCAATATAAGATCCAATTGCTCTTTCCAAATTTCAGAATTCAAATAAACTCTTAAGTTAATTTATCTTTGGGATGTTTAACCAAGTAACGTACTCCCGTATGGTTTCCGCAAAGTATGGTTTAAACAACGTACTCCCTTTCGGTGTTCGCAACCCCAAATCAAAATTAAACCTTAAGTTTGTTTGATTTCCAAATATACGTAGTTTATATGATTTCAAATTTAAACAATCCACGCAATTGAAATATGTACTAAAAATAAAAAATAGGGAAAGAGAGAGTGAGACGGAGATTTTTATAAGGTTTGGCTTATACCCAACCTACGTCCTCGCCTTTGGCAAACCACCAAAGGATTCACTAAACCTGTTCCGTTGACGAGTGGAACAAAACCTTTAGAAGCGATACCCCACAGTTAAACACTCTTTCACTAGGCTAGAGCCCGCCTCTCCAAACGATGTCCCCTTGTTCGGTCACTCCTTAATTAGGCTAGAGCCCACCTCTTTAAGCAATGTCCTCTTGCTTAGAACTATAAGAAACACAAGATATAGTATGCGTACAAATATACTCTCACAAAGAGTAAGTTAGTACAAGTTCAGCACTATATACTTCAATGTAAAATATCAATATGAAATAGAATGAATCTTAAGTATAGAATTCACCAATATCCTTCTTAGATGAGGATTATTAGTAGGAATTTAGAGAAGGAAGGATTAGCACTTTAGAATATCTTAGCAAAAGAGATTTGCAATGAGTGAACAAGAGAACTTTGGAAGAACAAGAGTGCTTTCAGCTTCTTAAAACCGATTTTTCAATTCTTGGTTTGTTTTGATTTGCAAAACCATGTATTTATAGGCTTGCAAACTTGTTTCCTTGTTGCTAAAGTTTCCTTAGATAATTTCCCAAGTTTTAAGATAGTTTGGAGCCCAAGCAATATAAGTTTGAATTTATAAACTTTTAAAAAATATGCCTGTTAACAGTGTTCAGATGACTGAAGAGTCGAGTTTAGTCATCTGAATCATGAGACCCTTTAAAAAATGAACTGGACACAGGGTCAGATGACCGAAGATAGGGTTCAGATGTCTGAGGAGGTTGTGCCTCTTTAGAAAATTGAGCAAAAAATCTTCAGATGATTGAACTTATTCTTCAGTCATCTGAAGTTATTCTTCAGACGTCTGAAGTTACACTTCGGTCGACTGAAGTGGTTCTGTGTGCTATTCAGTCAGCTGAAGTTCCTCCCGTGAACAGTGTTCGGTTGGCTAACAAGTGTGACCCTACTTCAGTATTTTGGCCATAACTATTTTTGTATAACTCCAAATTAGGTGTTCTACATGTCAAAAGAAAGCTAAGAAAAAATAATACAACTTTGATGTTGAATAAATTTCAAAATAAAGAGGTTTTGATAGATAAAAAGGCACCTCAATGAGAATGTCTAAAAACTGATAGCATTTGGAAAAACTCTTTTTGGTGCTTTTCATTCCAAAAATGATTCTAACCTTTATAAAATAATTTTTGACCGTATAAAAATATTTTCTAAGTATTTTAAAAGGTATTTAGGTCCAAGAAGTTAACCTAAGAGCTTCATAATATTTCAAACGATATTTAAACATTAAAGTACTTACATAAAGTCTTCTAAGACTTTTCTCATTCTAGGTTCTTGAGTCTTCTTGCTTTGTCCTTGGATTGAGTCCATCTTTTCTTGAAGCTTTCATATTCTTTGAGCTTTCTCACTTTGCCTTTCTTTGGCTCTTTTGACTTTAATATTCCTTGGCTTTCAACAACTCATTCATGTCCTCATATTCTTCAAGGTTTAATACATCATCTTTAAATCCATGCTTTGATCTTTAAATCCATGCTTTGACTCTTTTAAGCTTCATTTGATCCTTGTGAGCACTTTGACCTTGCTCTCTCATATATGAACCCTAAGACAACATTACTCACACAAATATGTTAAATTCCACTTTTTTGTTAGCATCAAAATAAGATAATAATATTTTAAGCCTTGTAAGCCCAACAATCTCCCGTTTTTTGATGATGACAAACAAGGAGCAAAAATTTGAGTAAGCCTTAAAAAGGCCCACCCTTTCAATAAGCATAATTTAAAAAATATTTTCACGTATCATGCTCATATATCAAAATCACATTATTTGATATCAATATCAATCAACATCAAGCACTTATCCTTGTTTTGATATATATATATATATCATGCTCATAAATTTTTAATATCATGCTCCATTTTTGTTGCCTAAAACTTCTCCCCCTTTTGACATTGATAAAAAAGAGTAAGACTTTAAATGCTAAGGCTATGAGCAATCATAAAAAGTATAGTACTTTAAACTTCAACATGCATAATAATTTATGATACTGATTATTTATTCCATGATTCCAATTTAATAATTAGGGAAGAACCATAATACAAGCAATAAGTCATAACACTCCACCTGAATTTAATACATTTAGATTTGATACCAATTATGCTTTTAAGTTTATTATCCATGCTTCATATATTGATTCATATCCTGTATGTTCTCATGAACACAATCATTGAGTACCAATATCATGTTAACATCATCAATGCTTATCATTCTTAAATATTAATTTGTGATACCAATTGAGCCTTTTACATTGTGATACTAATAAAAATTTTTAAATTGTGATACCAAAAAAAACTCTATAGATACCAAAGCTAATATCATATCATGCATAGTTTATGGATATCAAAAATATCATTCATAGCTCATGAATACCAATATAAAGAGCAGCACAAGAAAAATTTATCCACTTGATTCATTATTAGCATGCATAGTCAAAAATTAATTTTATATCAAGATTCATGCTCATACTCAATAATCTCATGCTCAAACTCTATTCCTCTTATATCAAGATTTAGCTTCATAATCATGCTCAAGTTTGCAATATAATGAGCCATAAATTATCAATATAAGTCAAGTAAAGTCAAGTCAAGTCATACTCATGTGGCATATAGCATATCAGCACATCACATTAGTAGGAAGCTTATCATATAGGCATGTAAGCATGTAATATATAGGCTTTCATTCTCAAATATCTTCTTCTTAATCAAGGTACTTAAGTAATAAGCTCAATTTGATTATTTCTTAATATTTTCTTAATTTAAGCCTTGTAAAGAATCATCCTATGATTTTGAACCAACAATGCTATTTTCTTTATGTTTGTATGAAGTTATTATTTGACTTTTGGTACCTATACCTTCTTGAGTTCAGTTGATTTGTCAAGAGATGTTTCTTTTATCTTCCATGCTTGTTTTTTTTTAACATCTTTCCTTTTAAATGGACACTCAAATTTTATATGTCCCTTTTTCTTATATTGATAGCATATGGTGTTAGTGTAGGCACTAGAAGACGTGTTTGCATAGTCTTTGGATCCTTTCAAGAAATATCCCATGTACAGGCTCTTTTTCTTTTTATTTTCAACTCCATTGAAACCAACGCCTTCTTTGTTCAATGACATTCTTTGTGAGCCAATCATCTTCTCAAGATTTTCCTTTCCCTTTGCAAAGTTGTAAATAATTTTATCCTTATCTTTGATTTGATTCTTGAGATCATTTAACTCTATGTCTTTCTTGTTATCAACCTTCTTTAATGAATCTCTAGCTCTAGAGATAATTTTCTTATTCTATCCTCTAATCCAGAAATATACATATCTTTCTTATATACCGTAGAGGATAGGGATCGAAGGTCTTTTATCATTTGTCCATTCTTGCTTTCTAGTTTCTTGATTTTCAAGTTGTTTTCTTTTTCAGCAAGATTTTGGGTTCCATTTTTTTCATTGCTGATTCATACTTATGTTCTATTTTCTTGATCCTTGAATCCTTTTCTCTTTTATTTTTCTCTTTCAGCATTTCTAAGGGATTCTAATTCTTTCATTATACTTTCATTTTAATTCTTCAATGAAGTATTTTGTTTATTTGCTTTAATCAGCATCTTATGTACTTTAATAAATCATCTTGAAGTTCATCATAAGATAGCATACCCTCATCACTTGATTCATCACTACAAGAATTATTTAAAGATTTAGTGGCAGAGCTTTCTTCGTTATCCCATGCCATAAAGCACATGTAGGCAACCTCTTGGTCACGTATTTTATTCTCCGAACTACTTGTACTATCCCACGTAGTGGCTTTCATGGCCTTCTTGTTTTTTTTTTTAGACTCTTTCTTTAATAGTGGGAATTCTGGTTTTATATGTCCAATTTTATTGCAATTATAGCAAGTAGGGGTTTTATCTTTAGATTTCTTGGTACCAAATTCTTTTTCATCTGATTTGGAGTCTTGGTTTCTTCTTTTGAATTTGTTTCTCCTTCTAAGGATTTTTTCTAGCTTTTTAGATATAAAGGTTACTTCATCTTCATCCATTTCTTCACTACTAGAGTTTTCTTTTGAGGCTTTGAAGACTATTGTTTCTTGGGATTTGGTTTTCCCGCTCTTTTCATTCATTGTCATTTCGTATGTGAGGAGAGAACCTATAAGCTCATCTAAGGATGTGTTTTTTCAGATTTCTACCTTCAGTGATAGCAGTAGCCTTTGGTTCCCACATGGAGGGAAGACCTCTTAGAATTTTTCTTATCATCTCATAAGTAGTGTAAGTTTTTCTTATGGCATTTAGGGAATTTATTATATGAGTGAACCTTGTATACATGCTGGATATGGATTCATCCGGGTTCATTCTAAATGCTTCAATCACTTGTAAGCATATCAACCCTATTATCCCTAACATCCGTTGTTCCTTCATATGTTACTTCTAGCTTATCCCATATCTTCTTAGCTGATTTGCAGGCCATTACTTTATTAAATTCATTAGCATCCAAGGCACAATATAAAGCATTTATAGCACTTGAATTTGTTTGGAGCATTTTATAATCTTGATCGGTCATATGTTTCTTCTCTTTTGGGATTTGTTTTCCATCTACTATCTTAGTGGGAATTTGATCTCCATCTATAACAACTTCCCATACTTTCTAATTCATCGTTTGGAGGTAGATTTACATTCTCTTTTTCCAAAGCGTGTAGTTCAAACCACAAAAGATAGGAGGCCTAGTTGAAGATTGTCCCTCTCCAAAGGGAGCTACACCTATGTGAGCCATTAGGATCTTTCTATAGTTACTTGTTAAGATTTACTATAACCCCGCTCTGATACCAATTGAAATTAGGAATAGTTTCCACGGAGGGGCGAGGGGTGAATTGGCTTTTAAAACTTTCTTCTTAGTTCTTTTTACTGTCCTTAACTTCTTTTAATATTTAACCAATTCTTTAACTCGTTTATTTATTTTTCTCAATCAAACAAGAATTTGGTTTCTTTTAAAAAAAAAATAAGACAACTAATAAAACATTCAATCTTCAATCACACAAATAATTAAACTAGTCAAACCAATCAACCACAATGCTCAAACCACCAACCAATTTGATTGCCAAATATAAGTTCATTGCAACACTATTAGATTGATGAAATCATTCAAGATTTAGTACGCTTGGAATATAAAACAAATTTTTATACCATCCAATCACAATTAATATAATATATGTAACTCTCATCTTTTGATGTTTTTAGTGGTGAATGTGAGTTTTGAACAAAGTCCTGTATTTATGAAATTGCTTCTTCAATGTGATGTTCAATATAAGATGCAATTGCTCTTTCCAAACTTCAGAATTCAAATAAACTCAGTTAATTTATTTTTGGGATGTTTAACCAAGTAACGTACTCCCGTATGGTTTTCGCAAAGTATGATTTAAACAATGTACTCCCTTTCGGTTTCTGCAACCCCAAATCAAAATTAAACCTTAATTTTATTTGATTTCCAAATATACGTAGTTTATATGATTTCAAATTTAAACAATCCACGCAATTGAAATATGTACTAAAAATAAAGAATAGGGAAAGAGAGAGTGAGATGGAGATTTTTACAAGGTTCGGCTTATACCCAACCTACATCCTCGCCTTTGGCAAACCGCCAAAGGATTCACTAAACCTGTTCTGTTGACAGGTGGAACAAAACCTTGACAAGCGATACCCCATGCTCAAACACTCTTTCACTAGGCTAGAGCCCGCCTCTCCAAAAGATGTTCCCTCGTTCGGTCACTCCTTAATTAGGCTAGTGCCCGCCTCTCTAAGCAATGTCCCCTTACTTAGCCAATGATCCAAACAATCCTTGGAACGTCAAAGAATTACAAGAAACACAAGATATAGTTTGCGTACAAATATACTCTCACAAAGAGTAAGTTAGTACAAGTTTAGCACTATATACTTCAACGTAAAATATCAATATGAAATAGAATAAAGCTTAAGTGTAGAATTCACAAATATCCTTCTTAGATGAGGATTATCAGTAGGAATTTAGAGAAGGAAGGATTAGCACTTTAGAATATCTTAGCAAAATAGATTTGCAATGAGTGAACAAGAGAACTTTGGAAGAACAAGAGTGCTTTCAGCTTCTTAAAAAAGATTTTTCAATTCTTGGTTTGTTTTGATTTGCAAAACCATGTATTTATAGGCTTTCAAACTTGTTTCCTTGTTGCTAAAGTTTTCTTAGATAATTTCCCAAGTTTTTAGAAAGTTTGGAGCCTAAGCAATATAAGTTTGAATTTATAAACTTGGGAAAAATATGCCCGTTAACAGTGTTCAGATGACTGAAGAGTCGAGTTTAGTCATCTGAAGTTCATGAGACCCTTTAAAAAATGAACTGGACACAGGGTCAGATGACCGAAAAATAGGGTTCAGACGTCTTAGGAGATTGTGCCACTTTAGAAAATTCAGCAAAAAATTTTCAAATGACTGAACTTAATCTTCAGTTGTCTGAAGTTATTCTTCAGACGTTTGAAGTTATTCTTCAAACGTCTGAAGTTACACTTCGGTCATCTAAAGTGGTTCTGTGTGTTGTTCAGTCAGCTAAAGTTCCTCCGGTGAACAGTGTTCGGTTGGCTGACAATTGTGACTCTACTTCAGTATTTTGACCATAACTTTTTTGTATAACTTTAAATTAGGTGTTCTTGATGTCAAAAGAAAGCTAAGAGAAAATCCTACAACTTTCATGTTAAAAAGATTTAAAAATAAAGAGTTTTTGATAGATACAAATGCACCTCAATGCGAATGTATAAAAACTGACAGCATTTGGAAAAACTCTTTTTGGTGCTTTTCATTCCAAAAATGATTCTAACCTTTATAAAATAATTTTTGACCTCATAAAAATATTTTTCAAGTATTTTAAAAGGTATCTAAGTCCAAGAAGTTAACCTAAGAGCTTCATAATATTTCAAACGATATTTAAATATTAAAGTACTTACAAAAAGACGTCTAAGACTTTTCTCATTCTAGGTTCTTGAG
Source organism: Malania oleifera (assembly GCF_029873635.1). NCBI lineage: Eukaryota > Viridiplantae > Streptophyta > Magnoliopsida > Santalales > Ximeniaceae > Malania > Malania oleifera. Next base: position 39,848,367 of record NC_080422.1, on the reverse strand, counting down.
TCTTCGTGCTTTGTCCTTGGATTGAGTCCATCTTTTCTTCAAGCTTTCATATTCTTTGAGCTTTCTCACTTTGCCTTTCTTTGGCTCTTTTGACTTTAATATTCCTTGGCTTTCAACAACTTATTCATGTCCTCATATTCTTCAAGGTTTAATATATCATCTTTAAATCCATGCTTTGATATTTAAATCCATGCTTTGACTCTTTTAATCTTCATTTGATCCTTGTGAGCACTTTGACCTTACTTTCTTATATATGAGCTCTGAGACAACATTACTCACACATATATGTTAAATTCCACTTGTTTGTTAGCATCAAAACAAGATTCAAGATTTTAAGCCTTGTAAGGCCAACAGGGAGTACTAGTATTATTTGTGAAAAATAAAGATGGGTTGATGAGAATGTGTATCGACTACCGAAAAATTAATAAATTGACTATCAAGAATAAATACCCGCTTCCCCACATCGATGACTTATTTGACCAGCTATAGGGGACACAAGTTTTCTTGAAGATAGATTTACGATCTGGTTATCATCAGGTAAAGGTTAGAGCAGAGGATGTTTCAAAGACACATTCAAAACTCAATATGGCCACTACGAATTCTTGGTTATGCTGTTTGAATTGACAAATGCTCCTGCAGTGTTTATAGATTTGGTGAATAGGGTTTTTCACCAGTATCTAGATCAGTTTGTAGTAGTGTTTATTAATGACATACTAGTGTATTCAAGGAGCCTAGAGGAGCACAAGGAACATATGAAGATAGTGCTACAAGTGCCGAGAGAAGGAAGATTGTATGTGAAACTTAAGAAGTGCGAGTTCTGGCTAGAGCTAGTATCAAAGGGTGGTATTTCAGTAGATTCGAGTAAGATTGAGGTGGTAGTAGATTGGGTACAACCGAAAAATGTGCAAGAAATCAGAAGTATCCTGGGATTAGCTGGATACTACCACAGGTTTGTTAATGGTTTTTCTAAATTGTCAGATCCGTTGACTAGATTAACTAGGAAAGGGGTGAAGTTTGAATCGTCTGATGAATGTGAGTAGAGCTTCTAGGAGTTGAGGCAATGATTTATTACTGTACCGGAGTTGACGATTCCTTTAGGTGAAAAGGGTTTCATGATTTACAGTGATGCATCGTATAAAGGGTTCAGTTGTGTTTTGATGGAGTAGGGGAGAGTGATAGCATATGCCTCACGAAAGTTGAAGGAATATGAGAAGAATTACCCTACCCATGATCTGGAGCTAGCAACAGTGGTATACACACTAAAGATTTGGAGACATTACTCTATGGGGGTAGGTGTGAGATTTTTACTGATCACAAGAGCCTGAAATACTTTTTTCACACTGAAAGATTTGAACATGAGGCAGAGGAGGTTGTTGGAGCTAATAAAGGATTACGACTGCACCATCAGTTACCACCAAGGAAATTCTAATGTGGTAGTTGATGCCTTGAGCCAAAAATCAGTGGGTGCATTAGTATCTCCAGTGGCGATTCAGCATCTGGTTCAGATGGATTTGGAGAGACTTGGGATAGAACTTGTAAAAGGCAATCCTCAGGCATCTATTGCCAGTCTGGTGTTATAGTCGACTCTATAGGAAAGGATTAAAATAGTTCAGAGGAGTGACGCACAGTTGGTAGAGCTTATGGAGAAATTATAGGATGGTCTAGAGGAAGATTTCAGTATCTCTTATAATGGAGCCTTGAGGTTCCGTACCAAGTTTTGTGTACATACCGAACCTGGGATTAAGTGATTTTGGAAGAAGTGCATCAATCCCTGTATACGGTACATCCTAGTAGCACTAAAATGTATGGGGATCTTTGGGAGTCTTTTGGTGGAGCGGAATGAAAAGAGAGATTGCCAAGTTTGTAGCATAGTGTTTGACATGCCAGTGGGTGAAAGCTGAGCATCAGAGACCCGCGGGGTTATTGTTACCGATGTATATTCCTGAGTGAAAGTGGGAGTATATAGCGATGAATTTTTGTTGACCTTATAGGTCACGCCCAGTTTTGATAATGACAAATACTCCTGTATTTAATAAATGTTTAGCTAATGTGCAGGTTCATATTAGCATATCATCAATGGCACGAGAAAGCTCAAAGCTTGAAGATCAGTTCGTATTTTCAGTTGTAATATATTTAGTGGTCTATTTGGTCTGTAATAGTAAATTAGGTTATTTGGTTTGTAATAAGCACACACAACACATGCATGATTTATTTTGTAAGCTCAAATCAAATCATTATGCAAAATGACCTTAGCATGACCTTAGGGCGTATCGGCCAACCGACACCGGACTTTTTCGGGGTCTTCAAATTGGATCCCATGTGACCCTAGGACACTCACATATACACATTTGTTTGTTAGGCACTTGAATAGGGTTTATATGCTTCAAGATTGGACCAAAATGCACACATGGTGCACTTTCGGTTGACCAGCACATTCAGTTCATTTTGGCCTGGTCGACCGAAACCAGGCCTGGGTCAATAGTTGACCAAGGCCCTGGTCGACCGAACCAGAATAGTTCAAAAAGCCCCGATTAACCAAAACCCTTTTTGGTCAACATTTTGACCACCTAGTCAACCGAACCAGGTAGTTCAAAAGCCCCTGGTCGACCGAAACCTCCTTGGGTCAAAAGTTTGACCATTTGGTCGACTGACCACTTTTGTACTCCAACTACCTGGTTGACCGGAGGGTCCCCAGGAGAAATCCCAGCGGTTTGGTCTACCGAACCAGGTAGTTCAAAATGCCTTGGTCGACCAAACCTCGGAAAATTGAGAAATCGCCCTCTCCTGGTTGACCAAGCCTTTAGTTCAATATTTCCATGGTCGACCGAAGCATATGAGTCCTGGTCGACCGAAACATGTTCTGGTCGATCGGACCTCTCAGGTTACCATCATTTTTACCGCGGGTTAAATGTTTTAAACAGGGTTAAATTGGTTAAATTGACATTAAACTTTTTCAACAATCCCTAATAGGTCCCTAACGGTCAAATATTTTGATGTGTCTATTTATACTCTTTCATTTGAGATAATTAGGGTGATTAGCAAAAACCAAAATCAAAATTTCTCTCTCAAGCTAAATATTTCCCATTGCTCATACTCTTTCAAAATCCACTCAAGCTTACCTTCTTCATCTATCTACATCATTTGTAAGTGTATTGTGTGTTATTGCTTGGAAGGTTTGCTCTCTTATTTGTTGTGTATTTGAATCGATTTTTCTTTGAGAGCATAACCTAAGTATTCTTAGGTGGCTTTTCTAATAAGCCTACCCTAAGAAGACTTATGTTAAACTTCCTAGTGTTGCATTCTCATTGCAATAGCTTAGGAGGTTTGTATTTGGTTTTGGCTTGCAAAAATATTTTCAAACCTACTCAAATATCTTCTGAAATCTTTATTGAAATATTTGTGAAAAGATATTTGTGTTTGTTACATTAATCTTTGTGGCAATATTTATTCAAGTATATATAATTTGCTGAATACAAAGATTATCTACTTTGCAATCCAAGCATATACATATTCACGTGATTAAGATACTCTGCTTGTTGATATTCTTAAGGCTTGATACTCTGTGTGAACACGTTTAATTAAATATTTTGAAATACACAGATTATTATTGATACTCTCACGTGCGTACTACACTGATAGAAAATCTATTTGAGAGTTGAACTACTTAGACCACATTGAGTTTACATTGTTAAATCATGTGTGGTGTATGTGATATTGTGAGCATTTTTGGTACAAATTTGCTTTGCATGAAAGCACCTATACATTGTACCTTTTGTTTGTATATCTGAGAGATTCCAGGCGTGGTCTGAGGGGGCGGTAATTCAGCTCGGTAAGGATTGGTAAAGGTTGAGGTCAGCCCTGTGCTAATTGACCTGGTTAAGGTTGAGGTCAGCCCTGTGTTAATTTGACCTAATTGTAAACGGTGCCGCTCCACCCTTAAGTGAGCTATTAGTGGAATCTTCTGGCTTGCGAGCTAGAGGCAGGGACGTAGGCACAGTTGGCCGAACCCCGATAACATATCGTGTGCCTTGTTTATATTTCTATTCTTTACATTTATTGCACATGTATGTTTTGGTGTGAATGATGCGTTTGATTTAATTTCTACATCATTTTTATCTATGCATTTGGAATCGCTTAAAAAGATCCTAGGTTTGTGTAATACTGATTGTAGGATTAGTTGAACCTAGGAAGAAAGTTTAAAATTCCAATTCACCCCTCCTCTTGGGAATACACCAATTCTAACAATTTTGTCACAAGATTACCATCGACACTACATGGATAGGACGCCATTATGGTAGTCATAGATTGGCTGATGAAGACCACCCATTTCTTGCCTATCAGAGTTATTTACTCCTTAAACAGACTAGTAGAGTTGTATATACAGGAGATAGTTAGAATGCATATTGTTTCAGTGTCCATAGTTTCAGATCGAGACCCGTGGTTCACATCTCATTTTTGGAGGAGTTTTTAAGGAGCCATGGGTTCTCAGTTATCATTCAGCACAACATTTCATCCTTAGTCTGATGAACAGACGGAGAGAACGATACATATATTGGAGGATATGCTTCGTGGATGTGTGCTGGTCTTTAAAGGCAGTTGGATACAGTATATACTACTAGTTGAGTTTGCATATAATAACATTTATTTGACCAGCATTGGGATGACACCTTTTAAGGCATTGTATGGTAGGAGATGCCAATACCCATTATACTGGGATGACATTGAGGGGAGACATATATTGGGGCAAGAGCTGATACAGCAGAATCAGGATAAATTCAGACTCATCAGAGATAGGATTAGAACAACACAGAGTTGGCAGAAGAGTTATGCCAATACTTGCCGATGAGAGTTAGAGTTTGACACTGGGGATCATGTGTTTCTGAGGGTGGCGCCGTTAAAAGGAGTTATAAGATTTGGGAGGAAGGGTAAACTGAGCCCTAGGTATATTGGACCATTCAAGATTCTTGAAAGAGTGGGTCTAGCTGCCTACAGGCTGGCATTACCACCGCTCTTATCTCGAATTCATGTCGTATTTCACATTTCCATGTTAAGGAAATACATCCCAGATCCCTCCCATGTGATCAGACATGAGGCATTGGAACTCAGTGATGCTTTGTCTTATAAGGAAATGCGAGTGTGGATTTTGGATCAGAAAGGGCAGAAGCTGCGTATAGAAAACATACCACTGATAAAAGTTCTATGGTGCAACCATGCAGTAGAGGAAGCTTCTTGGGAATTAGAGGAGTAGATGCGCCAGAGATATCCATATCTGTTCAGTGGGAATCAAGATTAAGTTATGTAATTGGATTTGTATAATATAGTATAAATTGTATTTTGGTTTTTAATGATTTTGGGGAGAATTTTCTTTCAATGGTTGTAATCTCCCAGAACCCCTATGTAACCACGGTATTCCTCCACTATAAGTGAGGGTAATTAATAAAAAGGTGGTGTTATTATTTAAGAATGGAAATGTGATAAATGACAAATTTTGAGGACGAAATTTTATAAGGAGGGGAGAATGTAGAGACCCAAGAAAATAAAATAATAAAAGAAAATGGGAAAAAGTGATTTTTGGCTGGAAAAGGAGAAATCGACGACGGTTTTTTGGAGGGAACAGAAAATTGGTGACGATTTTGGTTTTACCGTGGAACGATAATGGGTAAACGATAAAAATTGGGCTGCTTAAATAGAAAACCGGTGACGATTTTTTGAGGGTCAGAGAAAATTGGTGAAACATTTTCTTTAATCAAACAAAAACCTTCTCTCTTTCTCTCTCTCTCTCTCTCTCTCTCTCTAAAACCCTACGAACCCCTCTCATTTCTCTCTTCGATTCCGGCTCCGTTAAAGCCTGAATCAACGATTGGGAACCACCATGAGGTTCTTGGGAAGATTCTCTGCAACTTAGACGGAGTAGATTTTCAGTTTGGGGTTCTGGGGCCCCACTCCAAAACGGAGGTAAGGGTGTTAAATATTAGTTTTAATTGTAAATTTGGAGTATATAGGGCCTAGGGAACATTAAATGTTAATATTGTGGAGATTGAGTTAAATAATGTGGGGTAAATGTGAATTTTAGGCTTTTGGGCTATGAACATTGTGGAGCATAGGTTTTAGGGTGTTAGAGAACCTCTCAGTAAATTAGGGAAGGGGAATAAATTATTACAGTCGATTTGAGAAATATTGTTTGAATTGTTATGTGAAAATGGTATCATGTTATTTTACTTGAAATTTATTATGATATAAATATCAGATAAAATTTGTGTAGCATATGATTTATATTGAGAAATGTTTAAAACTGGGTTAAATGATTTACCATGAGAAATATGAGTTTATGAAATGTGTATTGATATATGGGATTTGAAATGTGGAAAAATGATGGAAGTGAAATGCATTGAAATGTTTATATCTTCTGAGAAATGGTGAAACATGATATATGGAAAGGTTTTGTTGAGAAATATTGAATAACGTGAAATGAGATATGTATACATTATTATGAGATGAAATGAGTTGTGAATACTGAATTGTGAAAGCTGAATTGAGAATATTGCAATGTTACTACTGCAATGAAAATAATGAAATGTGAACACTGAAATGAGAATATGAGAATGTGAGTATTGTAATGTGAATACTACAATACAAATATTGAAATGTGAATATGAAAAATATGAATATGAGAAATGTGAATATGAGAAATATGGTTATAAGAAATATGAATATGAGAAATATGGTTATGAGAAATGTGAATATTGCAACGTTAATTCTGTAATATGAATATTGAGTTGTGAGAATTGAAATGTGAAATTCTGAAAGATGAATATAGAAATGTGATTAATGAAATGCCAATACCGCATAATGATTGTGGGTATGTGGTAGTGATAAATCTAGTGGATGGATATGGAAACCCTAATAATGGGTTGTGATATTGAGAATGGTACCATTGCTATTGGAGATAGTGCAACCGCACGGACTTGTGGAGCGTGTGGCGTGGCAGTCGACTGAACTATTTAGTAAAGTTGTTGTGCCCCCTGAGTCCAGATCAAGGCTATAGGCTAGCCAGTCGTGCTATAGGCATGGGATATATGAGATGATATTTTGATCTAACTGGGTAAGCCAACCGCAGTTAAATCCAGCCTTCGGGCTGTACAACCCTATTCATAGGGGGAAGCATAACATGGAGAGATATCCTCAGGGCAACCATAAGTTACAAACACAAATGTGTTGGTATCGAGGATACTCATGAGCTAGATGTGAAATGAAATGAAATGGAAATGGTAATGGAATGAAATGAAATGAAAATGAAAATGAAAATGAAAATGTGAATGAAATTGTGTGAGTCAATAATATAAATAATTAAAGTGAAGTAAAACACCCCACCTGAGGGCCTGCTAAGTAAGGTGAGTGCCCTAATAAGTATCAGTTGTTGTCGAACCCGAGTTATTCAAGTAAGAATACAAACGATGTCAGGGCAGAGGGCAGCTGCTTGTATGGGCGGGTAAGCTTCCCTATTCTCAAGAACTTCACTGATAAACATAGGTTGTGTATGAACGGATATGGAAATGAAAGTAAAAGCTTATGAAAGCTTGTATTGTAAATCTCTATGATTGTAAATGTGGAAATGGTATATTTTCTTAGAAGATACTATCACTGATATGATTATATGTTATGATATAATGAAATTCATACTGCCACGCATTGTAGATAATTTATTCCGTCTTGCTCAGATGTGTCTCACCCAATCATTTAAACATTTTAGGGAACCAAGATAGACCCGGTGATAGAGCTCTGAGATAGAGGGGAGCAGATATGTTGAGTAGACAGGGTAAGTATTTTGAGCTAGGGGGGTTTGATTCCTTTAGTGGTTTTGTGGTAGACTTGTATTTATGGATGATTGGTACTTTGGTATGTGTATTTGCTTGGTATATATATATGAAATGACTTCCACTGTTAGGTTTGTGTATATGTGTATGATTGTGCACGTGTTACCCACTTTCGAGTCGGGTTATGTATGGTTGTATCAGAGGTTGATGTGACCGATATATGATTATATGATTTATGTGTTATATGGAAAAAAATGGTATGAAAATCGGCGTGTCATACTCAAGCCACTTCCTAGGTGATTACTTTGAAAAATGTCACTTTGCTCCTTTAGGTCTAGGATTAGTATTAACTTGGCTTAAATTGGTGTTTGGTGAACTCGACATGTTGGTTTTTAGGCTTATGACAAGTTAAGCGATGTAAGTTGAAACAACTTGAGTCATAGTTTGATTTTGTGCCATGCCTTGAGATACAACATTAGCTTCTTCTTCCTTCTTCTCCTTTTTAAACAAGAGTCTTCTTAACTGTGATTTGCTCAATGTCTTCAAAGTAGTATAATCAGTGAGCTTCTCTGACTTAAAACCACACTTAATATTTTCTTTAATGGCTACAAAGTTGGATAAGCTTTTTGGAATCAATTTGTCATAGTACATCCCTTTTAGTGTGCCCACAAAGGTCATAACCATTTCTATGTCAAATAATGGTGGATTGACTTAAGAGCAGCCTCCACCTTTGTGTGTAGTCTTTGAAAGTTTCTATACTCTTTTTTCATTTGATATATGGCAATATCAACATTTAATTGATACTAATTCAAGAGTAAGTTTGCCAAATTTCTCCATTTCTTAACTTTAATCTATGAAGCATACCATTTAAGCGTTGGTCTAGTCAAACTTCCGTGAAGCACATGCATAAGCAGATTTGACTCTCTATATATAGTGCCATTTTCCTTATATAATTTGGAGATAGATTTTTAGTAGAACCATAGCTATAAAGAGCCAAAGATCTTCAAAATCTCTCACGCCCCTATCTTGTATTCCTTAAATTGATCTTAACTACTCTTCAATGTATGCTATGCAATCTTATCTCCAATTGATTGACCTTCCTCATCCTTTGATTAGTGGATTTAGTTGGTTCAGTACTAGCTCCTTCCCAATTTTGTTAATGAATATTGGTTCTTGAGAAATTGGTGGTGCAGTTGATGGTTGAGCTTCATCAACTAGCAACGTTTTTCCTTTCATAAGCTAGATTGGATCCACTACTGGCTTTTTCAAAGTCTTAATCCTCTTGTAAAATGGAGACTTTTCATTTTTATGGGATTTTGGTAATTCCATACTTCTAACCAAGCTTTAGTAATGATTGGGTCACGAATTGCTTTATAATTTTTATTTTTTCCTAGAATTTTAACAACATTACATTGAATATATGGTATAAATTTAAACATTCACGAAGAGAATAGAGTACAACATAAGGCAAACATACCAAACAAACAAAATAAAATTGTATACTAATAGAACATGCCAAGTGGATCTTTACTTTTCATAGTCCATGCAAGGACATGTAAACCCTTTGAAGAACATTCATGAAATTAAAAAAACACATTACTAAAGGCAAATAACATTCGTTTTATTCCATCCAAAAGTGTAGATATAAATCCTACTCATTAAAGGGAGATATTTTGTATTCTATTCCTCATATACATCACTAGCATTCTTGAAGTAGGCTAGGAGAAGTCATCACATCAGATATATATATGTAGACTTTGTAAAAATCATGCAGTTGACAATGTTACAAACCATAAGATACTGTATCTGAGTTAATCTACTTGCCTGCTAAAGGATAGGATCTAATGCTATGAGCCTCTCTTACATGGCATGAAAAATAAATATGATAATCTGCAGCTTATCGCAAGATTTTTCCTCATACACCGACAATTATGAGAATTTCTCCTTATACATTATTACCTATTCTAGTTCTTGGATATGCATTTGTTGAGTTGCCATATCCTTTTGCTACCCTTGTAGTTGTACCTTGGACTCCCATAGCTTGACTCCTAGCTCTTGGTTTATAGCTAAGAGTCATTGTTGACCTTATTGGTCACACTCGGTTTTGATAATGACAAATACTTGTTGTATTTGATGGCCATCTGAGGATATGTGTAGGTATACAATTGGAAAATCAATATGATCACACAAGAAGTAGAGTTTGAAAACCCTGAAGGCTCTATTTGTATTGTATTTCAATTCATTATTTAATATAAGTTTGTAATAGTAAATAGGATTTGGGTTGTAATAATTAAATGCATCACATGCATGATATAATAGGTAAGCTCAAACGAAAAAGACTTAGAATGACCCTAGGACACTCATGCATGCATAAACATAACTATTAGGGGGAGCTTTCTTATAATTTCAAAGTCTAGCAACTAATATAACTATTGATATCTTTCATTGGCTTGGACTTTATGAAATTGATTATGTTTTGCAATGCACAATTATCATATCTACCGCATGACAATGATTGCATTTATGTTTTATGTATTGATCATACTGGAACTGTTTGAGTTAAGTAGTTGTTAATAAACTGTTAGATCTTAAAAACTCAAAACAGGTCATTTTTATACAAAATTTTTTTTAGGAACTGTCCTACTTTCAAACGGCATGCCGCCAAAATTTTTAAAAATTCCCAAACTTATCTTGTATACTAATGATTCATACCCATTGCCTAAGGTTATTACTTTCATAGCCCTTTTTGATGTTTCTAAAAGGGGGAGATGGATAAGAGGGCAAAAATTGGGTTGCACTTAAGAAAAATAATTTGCATTGACAAACTTTTACATAATGCACATTGACAAACTTTTACATAATGCACATTGTTAGGGGGAGCCTTCTAAGGCTATACCCATTTTTTGCATGATGTATTTATCATCATTAAAAAGGGGGAGAATGTTGACCTTATTGGTCAAATTTGGTTTTGATAATGACAAATACTTGTTGTATTTGACGGCTATTTGAGGATATGTGCTGGTATACAATTGGCAAATCAATATGATGGCACAAGAAGTAAAGGTTGAAGACCCTGAAGACTCTATTTGCATTGTATTTCAATTCATTATTAAATATAAGTTTGTAATAGTAAATAAGATCTGGGTTGTAATAATTAAATGCATCACATGCATGATATAATAGGTAAGCTCAAACAAAAAAGACCTAGAATGACCCTAGGACACTCATGCATGCATAAACATAATATGCTTATATGGATTGGGTGATTGCATAAGTAAATAGAATCGAAATGCATTAAAAATACATGTTCGGTCGACCGTACTTTCATGGTGTCAATCTGTCGATCGATCGAACCGATTACCAGGTCAATAGTTTGACCATATCACGGTTGACCGAACCCTGCCAGTTCAAGTTACCCGGTCGATCGAACTCTTTTCAGGTTTAATGTCTGACATGCGGTCGACCGCACTTGATGCTGAAGCCAACCACCTGGTCAACCATATCCCCACGTGGGTTTGGCCAACTTCTTGGTCGACTAAACCACTTAGCTCAAATCCACACGGTTGACCGAACCGCGCAAAAATGAAAAATCGCCTTTGGAAACCCTAGTTTGGTCGACTGAACTTTCAGTTCAAAATTCTCCTAGTCGACCGAACTTTGTCACTTGGTCAACCGAACCTCATGTCCGGTCGATCGGTGCTCTCGGGTTGGCAAATTATTTTTACTGCAGTTAAATTTTTCTACACAGGGTTAATTGTGTTAAAATGGTTTAAAACAATACTAACAATACCCTATATGTCTTGAACGGTTATAATTATGGGGTAGTCTATATATACCCCCTCATTTGAAAATATTAGACACCAAGTAGCAAACTTGATTAATGAAAATCCTCTGAAATCCAAAATCTCTCATACTCACTTCCACGTATCCTACACTCATACTTACCTTGCCATATTGTCAAAAATCCCTTTGTAAGTGTGAATTGAGTGTTCTTACTTTAAAGGTTTGTTTTCTCCAATTTGTGATTGATTGAGATTATTTTGTTTGAGAGCAAGACCTTAAGTTTTTCTTAGGAGACTTTATCAATAAGTCTTCCTTAAGAAAACTTCATTTGAGCTTCTGAGTGTTGCATTGTTATTGCAATATCTTAAGAAGTTCTTATTCGATTTTGGTTGGTAAAAATATTTTCAAATCATTTCCAAATATTTCGTGTGTTTCATTTTGAGAAAAATACTTGGAGAGATATTTGTTTATGTTCTAAAGATATTTGTTGCAATATTCCTTGATTAGCATTATATTTTGAACACAAAGATCAAACCATTTTTACAAACAAAATCTAAATATCACTTTAGGCTTATACTTTGAGAAAAATATTTGTTGAGATATTCGAAGTGTGCTAAGGATCTTTGTTTATGTATTGTGATAGAAGTCATTATTTGGATACAAAGATCATATTATTTACACTCTCATGCATTGATTACAACATTTGCATAAATATTTCAGAGTAGACATTTAGACCACATTGAACATACTTTATTATATCATTTGGTGGTGTTTGTGACCGTTTATATTGGGTACATGTTTGCTTTACATGAAAGCATAATCACTGTACCAATCTTATTGTGAACATATTATTGTATTCCAGGCGTGGCCTGAGGGGGTGGTAATCCAGTCCGGTAAGGATTGTGTGTAAAGATTGAGTTCAGCCTTCTTCTAATTGACTTGGTTGTTTTGGTGTCGCTCCACCCACTCAAGTGAGCATTATAGTGGTAATCATTGTGCTTGTTAGCCAAGGTGGGGACGTAGGCAATTTGCCAAACGTCGATAACATTTTCGGGTGTCACTTATTTTTTGACTACTTTCTGGTGCATGCTTGGTTGATTAAATTGTGCTATTTAACTTTTGCTACATATTACAATTGATTTATTTTACTTGCACTAGATTGAATTTAGGGTTGTGAAAATATTGCTGTTAGGGTATTGACCTAGGGCATCAATTTTAAAATACCAATTCACCCCCTCTTGGGATCATGGTAAAGCTAACAGTCATTATATCTATCTCTCTAAATACTCTACCTTTGTTGCATTCTCTATTGATTCAAATTTCTCTACTTCTCATTTAGTTTTTTTTGCATTTTTAGCTCCTAGTTTGCCTCAATCATCTTATTTACCTCACTCTAACGTTTCCTTTTAGCCGCCTTATACTTCATTTTCCAAAGCATCTTCCCAGTCCTTCTCTAAGCCATCAATCAGCATGTCTAGCTCAAAGACTCAAGCCCTTAATGTCTCCTCTTCTTCCATTGCCCTCAGCATGTCAACTATCTTCCTCTTTATCTCCTTTAGTAGAGCTGCCTTCCCTTTCCACACTTAATGATAGAACTGTTATCTAACCCAAAATTTTCCATAATAGTCTTTCAGATCATTGGGATGAGGCATAAGTTTATCTTATCCCTGAGCATATGGATACTTATAGCCCTTCCTTAAGTATAAATGACAATTTGGTATCCCAATGAAGTGTGAGTGGTGCTTCCTTCTTTATAATCCTAGGACACAACCAAGCCTTCTTATTCTGCTTAATTAACTGAGTAGTTGCATCATCTTTGTATCAACACTAAAACTAATGAAGTCCTATAACTTTGGGTATAAAGTGGAAGTAGCCTAGCTAATATAAAGCTAGAACGGGTGCGTAGCTACTACACCCCTAGCTCCAAAGAGTGGTACCTAAGGAAAGTCTCCACATGTCAATACTATGGATCAGATGGCATCCACTTAGCTTAACATCTAACCAACTTACCCTCCAAGCTCTCGAGAGCAACAATTGTATCAATCTTCTAATTCCCTATAACACAGTTCAGTAAAGGATTCCTTCTCTCCCCCCCCCCCCAATGAATGCACTTTTGAATGGATGAGATGCCACATACCCAAGAAACCAAACATATAATTATTGGGTGCAGCAAAGTAGAGATCCTTTCCCTTTATCCGAGCAGAAGTTAAGAGATAAAAGTCTCTCAACAATGATAGTAGGAATTGGTGTTTGCTTTACCTCGAAAAACACCATAGCAGCTCCATAATTAATAATGTGTGCAACTAAAGGAAGTAAAACCAGGTAATAAATTGCTAATGCCAAAAGCTAAAGTAAAATTGGGATCTAGATCATCAAGGTGCTCTTTAGAGAGTTTCTATAGCTTAATCTAATGCCACCCCTTAGTTTATCCCTTTTTATGAACTTTCTCATTGAACTCCTTAGCTTTACCTCCCATCGTTATGATCAAAACTCAAATCGGATTAGTGTTACGATCAAAAGTAAAAAACTCATTTATGAGTTGACTTTGGCATTTATAACAACTCTTCATACTTCTCAATAAGAGAACCCATATTAGTTAACCCAAAAGTGCAACATCTATATACACAGGGTCCTAGTGATGGATCATGAAATCAAGGACCCTCCAATCAACATCAACCCAAAGTACATCCATGATATGACCATAAGTAGTTGTGAACTTCCTTTGATCATCCTTAGACAAACACTTCCAACAACTCAAAATCCCGATTATGTCTTGCTTCTTCACCCAAAGTTTTATTATGTTTAGTAAAGTGCTTTGAAAATATGATGGAACAAGCACTTCCAATAACTCAAAATCCCAATTAGTCTCATCAGCATGTTTTATACCTATGCAATTCAATTTTAATACAATAAAAGATAAATGTATGTTTTTAAATGCTTACCATGCCTCTTAGGATCATGTCTATGACTTTAGGTGTCTTAGCATGTTATTTTCCTCTAGACAACAGGTAAAACTCTATCTTATGGTATAAGATAAAACTTTCTAATGCATGGTTAGCTCTAAATATCACATAACTTCTAAAGGCTTTCAAGTTGTCTTTAAGGAGAACAAACCAAGCAAATGAATTTCATGAAACCTTTATGGAGGAATAAACCCCACGAAGTCCTCTCCACTTCTTACTTCTCCTATAATATAGAGGGGTTGGAGTCCAAGTTAGAAACTTGTGCAATATTGTGTAGATGTATGAATTGGAGTACTTAAAAGATGCAAATATGCATGAACATGGAAAAACGTACCAGATATGACATATCATCGCTTTCTAATAATATACACCATATAAACTTTTGGAATTGGTGTGATCCCAAGAAGGGGAGTGAATTGGGTTTTAAAACATTTTGGATAAATTTAATTATTTGCACCAATTCACCACATATCATATCCTATTTTAATTATGGTTGTGTATGTAAAAACCGAATAAGCAATATGTGCAAACATACACAGGTATCTCATTTAAAATAAATGTGTGCATGCAATTTGTTATAACCGTAAATGAACAAGCATACACATGTTGAATTAAAAGTGTATAAATTAAATGAGATAAGGAGAGAGTGACACACAATTTTTGTTATCGAGGTTCGGCCAAACTAGCCTACATCCCTACCTTGGGCATACCCCCCAAGGATTCCACTAAATCTGCTCACCTAAACGGGTGGAGCATAAGCCATTACAACCTCTCCTTGGGGGCGAGATAAACCCTAACTCAATTATAAGACTAAGCCCAACTTGTCTCACTTATGGGGCTGAGACTCCTCACTTCAATTCTGGGTTTAACCCAACCGATGCAATAAAAATAATTTTTGTACATAATAGTGCTTCTGAAAATACGAGCAAGGATGTACACGTTTAAGCTCAAATATATGCACTCTCTTATATTATGATTTATGCTAAGTAGAGAAAGAGTGTTTTTCAAAATAAATATTCTAATCTTTGAAGAAAGATATATATGATAAAATGCTTCAAAGATTTGAACCCTGATAAAATATTCTCCTAAAAATATTTTTCAAATACACTGGAGAACTTAGGGTTGCTCAAAAAATATTTTTGCAAAAACTAATATATAAGATCTTTGATGTTATATGAAACATGCAATAAAAACTTCAAAGATCAAATGTAAAACAAATATTTTCTTCAATGAAGATTTGCAATAATATTGTTTGGAGAAGATAGGATTTATGCTCAAAACATTTTTGCAATAAACACACTCTAAAAATAAATTCCCAATAAAAATACTCTCTTAAAAAAAATGTTTTCAATGAAAGAATCAAAAAGAGTTTGGAGAGTATGAAAAGATTTGCCCCAAAGAAAAGATTTTTGCAATAAAAATGGTTTGGGGGATCTTTGATTAACAAAGGGTTTAGGGAGAATTTGGCGTTAATCAAAGTTGCTAATCAAAACAAATGAAGGGGTATTTATA
Source organism: Malania oleifera (assembly GCF_029873635.1). Lineage (NCBI taxonomy): Eukaryota > Viridiplantae > Streptophyta > Magnoliopsida > Santalales > Ximeniaceae > Malania > Malania oleifera. Next base: position 39,832,295 of record NC_080422.1, on the reverse strand, counting down.
GATTTTCAAGTAAATATGACCGTTGAGGACACACTCTATATTTTGTAAAAGTTTAATTAAAAAAATTAATGACGTTTTAGTCCTTCAAAAATATCCAACTCGAGAGGTTTGGTCGACCATAGAAAAGGTTCGGTCGACCATATTAATAGGTTAGGTTGACCATGTCAATTTTGAACTACAGATTTGGTCGATTATCTTGGGGCGATTTTCGAACCCTTCGTGGATTCGATTGACCAAGACAAGGTCGTATGGATTCGGTCGACCAAGGCAAGGTTCGGTTGACCATTCCTCTAGGTTCGGTCGACCGTTGCCAAAATGAACTACAGGGTTTGTTCGACTAAGTAGTTAGGTGTCAGACACGTGTTGGTTTGGTCGACCAGGGACAATACGTTCAAAACTTGAACGGTCAACCGTCCAAAGTCAAAATGTTGACTTCCAAACGGTTGTTTCAACCGTGGCAATTATAACGCCACAACTTGGATCAAGCTTAGGCAAGTCAAACTTTTGACTCCTAGGCAAACATTGAATCGGTCGATCGAGCTAGTTATTACTGGTTTGGTTCAATCGACCAAGGGCATTAACAATGAATATTTTGCCCAAAAAATCTGGTGTCGGTTAACCAAAGGCTTTTTTTTCCTCGATTTTGACCCTAAAGTTATTCTAAAACTTTGTATGATTTTAATCTTTTTAGAAAAAGGTTTTTGGTGAAATGTGCTAGTCCTTAGGGTCTATCTACGGTCGATTTGAGCATTCATCCATATCATGACAATGCATGCATTATTATAGGCTAAAGATAAAAAATTAAATACAATACAAATACAATAAATGTCTTCATATTTTGCTTTTTCTTTATGGGTCTTGCCAAGCTGTGTGTACGCTTTAAGTCCCGTCTTGTCTTCCATTTTCTGGTATCTTATGTTTGTGCTGAATTGAAAACTTGTTCACACACTAAATGCACACATAAGATACAAGTGCTTTGTCAACATCAAAATAGAGATCATACTCAAAAAGTCAACATGAACATAAGGTAAGCACACAAATAACCATACGAAACCACACAAACAAACACATAAAATCACACAAGAAGTGGTTTGACTCTCAAAATTCCCCATAAGAGTTGCCAAAGCTATCAACATCAGGATCAAGTGGCTCATTTTGGTCACTAACATGTTTGATGGCTATTTGAAAACTAGGTAAAGAAAACCAATAAATTGGTTCTCGAACTTGTCAATTTATTTTAGAAAATGAAGTAGCCGTTGAATTTTAATTTTGAAAATGTAAAACAAAAGAATTTTTTTTTGAAAAGAGATTAAGTTTTAGAGCACCATTGTAAATAGGGGAGGTAGTTCTTAACATTTTTTAAATAAAATCTAAAGGCCTAGCACCCTGAAATGCCCATTCCAAGAATGGTAACCATACTTACCTTGTGTGTGTGTGTCTCCTATTCGAAGATTATTTGTTTTTAAAGAAAAGGTCAAAAAAAAAGTTGTAGCAATGTTCAGTTGACTGTGTGTAAAGGTCAGTTAACCGCCTGCTGCAACTTTCCTTTCCTTATTTATTTTCTAACATATTTTAAACCTTAAACCTCTTTTGAAAAGGCTTTCATAGAGTCTATATAAAGGACTCAACCTTTTGAAAAATCTACTACTTTATACCCTTTCAAAACAACACAGATTCATGTATAAAGAAAGAAAAGAAGTAAAAAAAAAAAAAAAAACAAGATGATTTTTTGGTTTTGGTTGTTATGGTCGAGTCTACAAGTATAGATTGCCTACATATCTTATAAAGACGAATCAAGTCATTTTTAGTTCATTAAAACAATTTCGAAGTTGGCTCTGAAAAAACATTTTGATGGAATCCTTGAAGTCACATGAAATCACTTAAAAACTCTTGAAACTTTGATTGAAAAATCTTTGTTTTCTTTTGAAAACTCTGACTTTCCAATGAATCTTTATAAAACAAAGATTTGAAACCAAGTTTAAGTTTTAAATTCTTCCATCCTCAAGCTACGTTTGGTGATTACTTTGAAAAATTGATATTTTACTTTCTAAAACTTTAAAAAGTGTGGATTTTTTTTTGGTTGGGAGAATGAGAAGTAAGGTGTACTCCCAAGAGGGGGGTGAACTGCGTTTTAAAATTTTCTTTGTAAACTCTTTAGTTAAGTATAACCCTTTTTAATTTTGATTTCAGTCACACAATCCCTTTTCAGTTTTACTTGATTGTGATTACCCAATACAACCAATCAATATAAGTTTTACCAAACACCGTGCCGACCAACAATATAAAGACGTATTCAACTTACTTTAGCAAATAATAATTCAGATTAGATTTTCTTTTCAGAATGTATCAAAGATAAAACTTCACAAGATTGATCTCAAATGCGTTTCCAAAAACTCAGTATTTAGAACACAATCAATTAGTTTCTTGATTTATATATTGATCAAAATCAGTATTTCAGTGAGCTTCAATATTTAAGTATAATTTGATTTTTCAATCAACCAATAAATATAGTTCCTTTGATCAGTGTTCCAGTAATTCCCAATAACCGATCAGTTCTTAATAATTAATTAAACATGCATGCAGTTAATACACTTGCAGTAAATTAAAGAGATTAAGGGAAGAAGAGCTAGAGACAAGATTTTTTACAAGGTTTAGCCAGCAGCTTACGTCCTTGCCTCAAGGAACCGTTATAAGGATTTTTCTTTCCAACTTCTTTACTAGGAAAAGTTACAACCTCTCCATTCAAGGTGGAGATCCCTCTCTAACAAGAATGCCCCCTCTCGTTAGGCAACGATCCAACAATCCTGAAACGTCAAGAGAAACAAACACAAAGGAACAACTTTTGGTCGTACAATAAGTACTCTCAATTAGAGCATATTTGTACAAGTGAAAATCAATATTCTTCAACAATAATCAATATAAAAGAGTGAAGCTTTGATGAATATCACCGAGGTTCTGATTTGATTTGAAAATCTCAGTAGAAAATGATAAAAACTGTGAGTTATATCAGCAAGAATACAACAATACTTTGAGAGAAGATTTTAGCAAGAAAGCTTGATACTTGTAATTCGTGTATACTTGATTGATGTTAATTGTTGTGTGTAATTTGTGAAAATAACAAGTATTTATAGAGTAATAAAGCATATTTACGTTTTCCCCAAGTTACTTGCAGTGTTTCTCAAGTTTTGACAAAGTTTAGAGCCCAAGAAATCAAAATTGGAAACTTTTAAAACGTTGTTTAAAAAGTTAAAATACGAACATCAGTCGATTGTGCATGAGGTTAGTCGCTTGAGTTTTGTAAGTTTAGTGTAATTTTAAAACACAGTGTTGGGTCAGTCGACTGGTCTTGAAGGGTCAGTCGCCTGTCTCAATTCTTTTTGCTGTCTTAAAAAACACAAAAAATGTCAGTCGCCTGATTGTGTTTCATCAGTCCCCTGTCTTTTATTTAGCTTATGTGTTTTTCAAATTTTGATTTCAAAACTTTACTTGGATCTTGGAAAAACCTAAGTAAGACTTTAGAAACAATTTTCATGATTTTGAAATAAGGTCTCTATGTCACTTGAACTTTCCTAAGAGCTTAAAACATCTATATTGAAATTGTATGAAGTACTTACATGAGACTTATTACAAAGTATAACTTTCTAAGCACTGAGTCTTCATGCATTTGTTTCCATTCTGAGCTTTTTTCTTCAATAATCTTTAGCTTCATCAAATCTTCTAGCTTTAAGTACAAGCTTTATTCAAGAACTTTTCAAGCACTTGATCTTGATCACATAAAAGTATTTGGGCCTTGAAAGTTTACTTAACCAAACATGTTAAGTACCCTTGATTTGTTATCATCAAAACGACATTCTAAGCCTTGTTACGCCAACAATCTCCCTCTTTTTGATGATAACAAATAAAGAGCAAAAGTGAGTAAGTCTTACAAATGCTCCCCCCTTTCAATAAGCATAATCTCAATAAGATTTGTAAAGTAAATCAGAATTCATATATTATGATATCATCAATTTTCAACTATAACTCCTCCTGAATAAAACATATATCATATTCAATAGAATTGTGTTTCATTCATTAAGGTAAGTTGTAAACATTATATAAACATTATATTATTAGTTCATCATGATCAGAATATCAGCTCAATAAATAATTGCATATTATGCTCTCTTTTGCTCAATCTTTTCTCCCCCTTTTGACATCAATCAAAAAGAGATACCAAGGAAAACGTAAGCAATCAAAGTATAATGTAGTAAGCCATAATAAGCACAAACTGATAATAACCATTCATTATGCATGCAAAGATAAACAGTAAAGCCAAAAATAGCATAAGAAAAAAAATTGTATTAGGTGCACATGTTACAATCAAAGTAGGTTCAAGCAAGAAAAATAGCTAAGGATCATCTGCCCTATTAGTGTCAGTTCCTTCATAATCTTCCTCGTCCATCTCATCTTCACCTTTCTCTTCATCTTCTTTTTCAGCATCACCAAAACCAAGTTCCATTGGAGCCTTACCGCGTGAAGAAGATGAGCCAGCCATATGCTGTTCAATTTGGTCAAGCCACTGATCAAGAGAAGAGTAATGCTTTTGAAGTGAGCCAAATCCTAGACGAACTTCATCACGAAGAGCAGAAAATTGCTGTTGATAGGCAAGAAACCACGAGGGGGTGTTAGCTACTTGAGGAGCAGGTTACTGAGTTGGTTGCTGAGGTGCAAGAGTTTGATGTTGTTGTCAATATTTAGGAAACCATCCTTGTTCGTGTTTCTCATATCACATTTGTTTAAGTATTATAGAAAAAATAAGATTCAGAATATCGTTGTATGGAAGAATTACTTTACGAGCTTCTTCTCGTTCAGAAGAGAAATCTTGAACCAAAATCTAAGATTGTCCAAGAGATGGACACTCAAAATCTCCTTGCTTGATATGCAAAAGGGTTGTTAAGGTATGAGGAGTAAGAGCAATTGAACTCTCCATAACTTCAGTAGATGTTTGTGTCTCCTTTAACTAAATTTGCATAAAAGATTTTAACCAAGTTCGGATATAGTCCTTTTGCTTGATAAGTAATAAACTTTTTCCATCCTAGAGTTATGAACATGTTTAAAATAGCGGGAAAATCTTCTTCAAAGAATGTTGTATCTAAGACGTTACCAAAAATAGGTTCTTTGGATTGAATATGATCTCGGTACAACTTCTTCGTGTGAGGAGTTACAAGCCATTTCTCTATGTCATTGCTTTCATCATTTCCAAGAGAAGATCCTTTGATTCCAGTAGTTTTTTGTTTGTGGCATGATGATTCTGAGAAAAACGAAGGGTGAAACCCTAGAAAATCGAGTGAGAAAGAAGTAGGATGATGATCTTTGAGGTTTAATCAGAAGATTTTGTGTGAGGAAACACTTAGGAATGGAGAAGAAAATGTTTAGAAGAATGGAGAAACAAAGTTAGGAGACTGAGGATTTAAAAATTAGGGTTTTTGCATTGTTAGGTATTTAAACTGCCGTCAGCCAATTGATTGATCACGGTATGTCAGTCGCCTGACATATGTGTTTCTTTAAAATTTCTTCAAATAGTAGCAAGTCAGTTGACTATGCCTTATAGAGTTAGTTGCCTGACATTCACTTATTCAATTTTCTTCTTCAAACGATTTCTCTACTATGCAATAATCCTAGTTCATGTCTTATAGAGATAAATCTGTCCTCTGGAAGAGGTTTTGTAAAGATATCAGCCCATTGATCACTTGTGTCCACAAACTCAAGTGATATATCCTATTTTTGCACATGATCTCTCAAAAAATTATGCCTAATATCAATATGCTTGGTTCTTGAATGAGATATGGGATTTTTGGGAATATTGATGATGCTCGTATTATCATATTTTATAGGTACAACCGAATATTCCAAATTGAAATCCTTTAACTGTTGTTTCATATAGAAAGTTCGTGCACAATAGCTACCTACTGCCATGTACTCTGCTTTCATAGTAGATAGGGCTATGAAATTTTGTTTCTTAGAGAACCAAGACATAAGAGATCTTCCTAGAAAGTGGTAAGTACCACTGGTGCTTTTTCGATCAATTTTACATCCAACATAATCTGCATCTGAATAGTTGATCATCTCAAAGTTTGTATATTTAGGATACCATAGACCTAAGTTAATAGTTCACATTAAATATCTTAAGATTCTCTTGATGGCTATTTGGTGAGATTCTTTAGGGGCTGCTTGAAACTGGGCACATATACATACACTGAACATAATTTTCGATCTATTGGTTGTCAAATAAAGTAGGCTTCTTATCATGCCTTGGTAGTATTTCATATCTACCAGTTTTCCTTTTTTATCTTTATCAAGATTTATAGACGTACTCATAGGGTCCCTAAAGGTTTTCCATTTTCCATTTAAGCAAGTCTTTTATGTATTTTGATTGATTATGAAAGTCCCATTTTTAGCTTGCTTAATTTTAAGTCCAAGGACGAAGGTCAACTCACTCATCATACTCATCGCAAATTCGTCCTGCATACATTTTGAAAAGCCTTTGCATAGCTCTTCATTTGTAGCACTAAAAATGATATCGTCGACATATATTTTTATAATAAGCATATCTTCATTTTTAGCTTGAATAAATAGTGTGTTGTCCATTTTTCCTCTCAAAAAACTATTTTCCAACAGAAATCCACTTAAACACTCATACCAGGCTCTAAGAGCTTGTTTTAGTCCGTATACTGCCTTTGTTAATCTAAACACATGATTAGGGTAATGAAAATCTTCAAATTCTAGTGGTTGTGCTACATACACTTCTTCATTTATAAATCCATTTAAGAATGCACTCTTCACATCCATTTGATAATGTTTAAAATCTTTGTGAGATGCATATGCTAATAGCATTCTTATGGCTTCCATTCTAGCTACGGGAGCAAAGGTCTCATCGTACTCTATTCCTTCATCTTGATTATATCATTGAGCTACAAGTCTAGCCTTGTTATGCACTACAATGCCATTTTCACCCTTATTATTCCTGAATACCCATTTTGTTCCTATTACTGAATGATCATCGGGTCTAGGAACTAATTTCCAGACTTTATTTCTTTCAAACTGATTTAATTCTTCTTGCATGACAATTATCCATGAGTCATCATTCAATGCTTCATCTATATTGTTGGGTTCCTCCCGAGATAGGAATGCGCAATGATTGCATACATTCTTCAATGAAGATCTTGTGGATACTCCTCGTAAAGGTTCACCAATAATTTGATCTTATGGGTGACTTCTTACAAACTTCCATTCTTTAGGTAATTCGGTTTGATCTGGAAGTTTATCGTCTGAAGTTGAGCTCGATTTCTTGTTCTCATCTTTTACTTCTTGTATTTCTAAGTCTTCTAATCTTTGCTTTATTTCAGCTTCTTCAACATCAGATGGTTTAGAGAATGCATTTGCTTTATCAAAGGCTACATGTATTGATTCTCTGATTATGAGGGTCCTTTTTTTTTTTTTTTTTTATAGATTCTAAAAGCTTTACTATCCAATGCATATCCTAAGAAGATTCCTTCATATGATTTTGCATCAAATTTTTCTAAATCCTCTTTATCATTTAATACGAAACACTTACATCCAAATATATGAAAAATACTTGAAAGTAAGATATGTTTGGTCTTCTTCTTTTCCAAAGTTCATAGGGGGTTTTCTCTAGGCTTGATTTAAGAGAAACTCTATTTATCACATTACATGCTGTATTTACCGCTTTAGCCCAAAAATACTTTAGTAAATTATGTTCATTTAACATAGTCCCAGACATTTCTTGAAGCAACCTATTCTTCCTTTCAACAACACCGTTTTGTTGAGGAGTACAAGGTGCTGAAAAATTATGAGATATACCATATTCATCACAAAATTTTTCAATTTATTTACTTTTAAATTCTCTTTCCAAGATCACTTCTGATATTTAGAACTCCGCATCCTTTTTCATTTTGAAGCTTTTTGCACAAATTTATTAGCATCTTGCATACTTCGTCTTTGGAGACTAAGAAGAGTACCCAGGTAAACTTAGAGTAGTCATCAACAATGACGAAAGCATATTGCTTTCCTCCTAGACTTTGTGTTTTAGTAGGGCCAAATAAATCTAAGCAAATAAGTTACAAGGGCCTACTCATGGAAATGTGCTTCTTTTTTTAAAACTTAGTTTAGTTTGTTTCCCAAATTGACAAGCATCACAAATTTTGTCCTTTACAAACTTAGTGCTGGGTAAACCATAGGCTAAGTTCTTTTTAGATAATTTGGACAACAAGTCCATACTAGCGTGTCCTAGCCTTCTATGCCCCAACCAGATTGTTGGTCTCACAAGGCTTAGAATCTTATTTTGATGATAAGAAACCAAAGAAACTTGGCATGTTTTGTTAAGATAAGTTTAAGGACTCACGAAGTTTTGATAAAAGATCAAGTTCATAGAAGATCAAGCTTAGATCAAGTTCATAGAACATCAAGCTTAAGTGTTTTTAAGACACTCACATGAAGATTATGCTTAAAGACTTGGCCTATGATGAAACAAAAGATAAAGAAAGAAAGCTCAAGAGAGATACAAAGAGTGGAAGCCAATACATGAAGACTTAGATTGATTTAAAAGGCACATGCGATTGACCTTTGGGTACAGGCGATTGACCTTCGTAAATATAAATTTAAAACAGCGTGGGAAACTTTTCAAAAATGATTTCTTGGCTCCCAAATAAAGTGAAAACTTGGGAAATACTCAAAGTAACTTGGGGAATACGTTTATACACTTTTTAACTCTATAAATACAAGTTAATTCCAAGAATTAAATACCAACAACAATCAGCAAATCAGTTTATACTCTTACATTCAAAAGCTCTATTGTTGAAAAACTTTTTCTAAAGTTTTTTTGTGTTCTTGCTGATACTACTCACGGTTCTTGTGCTCTAATTGAAAATTTCAATCCAAGAAAGAATCCTGATGATAAATTACTTGAGCTTCATCTTTCTATATTGATATTTGATTGATGAAAATCAAAGTTTGCGGAAACCTTAAAGGAAGTACATTGATTGATAAATATCAAAGCTCATTAACATATTAATTAGTTACATACTTAAATCCAAGAAACATATTTGATATTAAAAACTGAATATTGAAAGGCTGCTGAATTTCTAAGTTTGATCTTTATCAGCATACTATATTGTTTGTTGGATTAACATATTCAAAAGCAAAACTAAAATCTGATATTAGTTTCTAAACCATCTTGAATTGATTCTTAAATTTGATTAGTTGTGTCTTCACATCAAAGGTTTGAACTTGAAATTGGAATATCATTGGTTACTGAGTTGATTGGATTGAGTTTTATTTTAAAAGCTGAGGTCATTGAAATATACAGTAGATATAAAAATTGCCTAATTACCTTATCTATTTAGATTGATCAATTGGAATTAATCAAGATTATCATTGTTCAATTGATTCTAAAAACCTGGTTATTTTTTGAGTTGCTGAGTTTAATCTTGTAAAGTAAATTACTCTATTAAAGTAAGTTTGCTGAAATCTTGAGTAACTTTCAAATATATTGACTTGATAAGATCATATTAATTGTTGGGTAATATAAATAAGGTGGTTGGTAATAATTATATTGATATCATGTTAAATTGAATTGTGAGATTAACTTAAAATTCAAAAAGGGTTATACTTAACCAAAAGTTGACAAAGAAATTTTAAACACCCAATTCACCCCCCTCTTAAGAGTATACTTTACTTTACAATTGGTATCAGAGCGGGGTTGTAGTAAATCTTAAATTAGAAGCTACATAAAAATCTACATGGCACACCTAGGTGTATCTCCCTTTGCCAAAGGTCAATCCTCATATAGACCTCCTATCTTTTGTGGTGTAAACTACACCTTTTGGAAACAAAGAATGAGAATTTATCTACAAACTATGGATTGGAAAGCATGGAAAGTTGTCACACAAGGTGACCTTATCCCCGCTAAAATTTTGGATAGTAAATAAATACCTAAAGAAGAAAAAGAGATGACCGACAATGACCATAAGATGTTGCAAGTAAATTCAAGTGCTATAAATGCATTATATTGTGCTCTTAATGTAAATGAATTTAATAGGGTCATGACATCTAAATCAGCCAAAGAAATATGGGCTAAACTTGAGGTAACCTATGAATAAAATGGTTGATGTAAGAGATAATAGAATCGACAAGCTCACAAGCGAGTATGAGGCCTTTAGGATGAACCTAGATGAAACCATCACTAGTATGTACACTAGGTTCACCCATATAATAAACTCGCTCAATGCCTTAGGGAAAAACTACTCTATATATGAAAGGATCCAAAAAATCCTTGGAGGACTTCCACCAATTTGGGAACCTAAGGCCGCTGCAATAACTGAGGGAAGAAACTTGAAAAATACATCCCTAGATGAATTAATAGGATCCCTACTCACATATGAGATGGCAATAAACGAAAGAACTAGAGAAAAATCTAAAGCCAAGGAATCCATTGCATTTAAAGCCTCAAATGAAAGTTGTAGTGATGAAGATGAAGAGATAATGAATGTAAATGATGTAACCCTCATAACCAAGAGACTTGAAAAAATCCTTAAGAAAAAGAATAAATTCACTAGAAAATTTCCGAACTCAAAATTAGATAAAGGAGAAACCAATAAAAAGGAAAAAAGGAATGAACCTCCTACATGTTATAATTGCAAGAAAGTGGGCCACATAAAATCAGATTGTCCACAACTTAAGAAGGATTCCAAGTAGAAAAATAAAAATACCATGAAAACCACTACATGGGATAATATAAGTTCTAGTAGCTCAGAATATGAATCAAGTGACTAAGAAATTGCAAATGGTTGTCTTATGGCATGGGACGATGATGAGGTACAAAGCTCCTCATCCAAATCATTTAATAATTCTTGTGATGATTCATCTGATGAATCCAATAATGAGAGTATACCATCTTATGAAGAACTACAAAGTGAACTATTTAAGGCTCATAAGATTTTAGTTAATATGATTAAACGATACATTTCATTGAAAAATAAGAATTAAGTTGTAATTAAAGAATTAGAATAAAAAAATCTTGCTAAAAGAGAAATGGATTTAAAAATCAAGATGTTGGAAAGTAAGAATGAAAAAGTAATGAAAGAACTAGAAGATTTAAGATCTCAAACTTCTATTGAAAAAGAAAAGGACACAGTCATTGGTGAACTTGAAAGCAAAATAAATCAGATGACTAAAGAGCTAGTATGGATGCAAGCAAACTACAAAGGAATAAAAGATTCAGAAATACTTTTGTTGGAATTGGTGTATTCCCAAGAGGAGGGTGAATTGGTTATTGAAAAAATTTATGCCTAAGTTTAACTAATCCAACAACAGTATACCACAACCTAGGGTCTGTCTAAATATTTCCCAATCATTTACAATATTTAAATCAAACACACATTCATAATTAATTAAATCTAAGTATACATGTGCAGGAAATTAAAGTGCAGGAATTTAAGAGCAGACACAAGAAATGTTATCGGGGTTCGACCAATATTGCTTATGCCCCCGCCTCAAGCTAACAAGTAAGAGGATTCTACTAAGGCTCACTTAACGGGTGGAGTGGCACCTAATACAACACCTTACCAGGATGGTGCACCTAGCTTTCCTAACTAGGCCAAAGCCAATCCGGGACTATTCATAAGGCTAGTCTCCCTCGTCCGACCACCCGTCGGGAATACAATAGATAATCAAATAAATTCTTGCATACAAACAAATGTGCTTCTAATACAAGCAGATGTGTACAACAACAAGCTCAGAAATACACTCACGTATGATATGAATTAAAGCTCAATGTGAGAATGTATATTTTTCACTAAAAAATATTTCTCAATAAAGACCGAGTGTGAAAAATGATTTTCTTACTAACAAGACTAAGAGACCTTCCAAGCAAAGATATTAAAATAAGAATATGCTCATGGTACTCTTTTCAATATGTCAAGAGTTTTCCCAAAAACTAATTTTTCAAATGAAGCTTAGGGGAATTAGGATTCTTGCTTAAAAATAATTTTGCAATGAAGAATATATGAGCCTTTGAAGTCTTGCAATATGTGTGCAAGATTCACAAGCAATAAACATGTTTTCTCCAAAGATATATATCAATGAATATACATGAAGAAAACTTTGATTTACTCTCAAAAATAAGATTTGAATGAATAAACAAGATATGAGAGTAAATAATATGATTTGTAAAAACAAATGCCCAAGATAAATATGATGCTCTATTGAAAATAGATTTTTTCAAAGTAATAATGAAGAGAAGATAAAAAATGAGTATAAAAATTTGAGAGAATTTTTCTTAATGATTTTTCTAGTTAGCTCCTAATTAAGACAAATGAAGGGGTATATATAGACTTGGAGAAAAATATGACTGTTGGGGATACAGAGGTCATTTTAGAAAAATATTAATGATGTTTAATTAAAATTAACTTTGTTTACCTGTGGTAAAAAATTAACCAACCCGAGAGGTTCGATCGATCGTATTATAGGTTCAATCGACCGAGGCATTTTTGAACTATAGGTTCGGTCGACCGAATTTGTGCAATTTTGGATCCTCCGAGGTTCGGTCGACCAGCTCAAGTTCGGTTGATCTATTTCATAAGTTCGGTTGACCAGGTCATATTATAACTAGAAGTTTGGTCGACCAGAGTTTTAAGATTTCCCCACATACCAGTTCAATCAACTAGAGCGTTGGAGTTCATTTTTAAGATGGTCGACCAAATGGTCAACATTTGACCCTGGAGAGTTTCAGTCGACCGAAGTTGCTTTGTATGTTAGGGTTCGGTCGACTGAACATGCTAACTTTGTGCATTCATGTCCAGATTTCCATTTAAAGTCACCATTTCTCACATAATTCTTATTTCTAAGTTATAGGGGCCTTTTCATGTGATATTTAGGGACCTAAGGTCAGTCTATGGTTTTTGAGCCAACCCTAAAAATTTGGCATCGATCAACCTTTGGTTGACCGAAGGATGCCCAACGGTCATGTGGTTCCATATGGTCTATATATGGTCATGTTGAGCTTATCATTCACATCATGCATGTCATGCATTATTACAGACCAAATATTAAACAAAATGCATTACCAATTAAAAACATAAGTCTTCTTCTTCCTCTTTGCTCTATTGCCTTCTTGGAATATGCCAGATGATGTGAGCTTTTAAGTTCAATTTTGGCTTCCATTTTACTTTTCCTTACGTGTGCTAAAATTTAAGCCTGTTCACATACTAAATACAAACATAAGATACTGGTGTTTTGTCAACATCAAAACAAAGATCTGACTCAAAAAGCCAACAACTTTGCCTTGAAAGTAAAATTGAGGATCAAAATAAAATAATTTACAACTTCACTAAAGGAAATGAGAACTTTGATAAAATGATTGGATCACAAAGAATGTCTTTGGATAAATAAGGTATAGGATTCAATGGAGTAGAGAACACAAGGAAAAGAAAGCTCTACATGGGGTACTTTGTAAGAGCCTCTAAAGACTATGTTAGTACCTCCTCAAATGCTTGCACACATACCACATGTTTTCTATGTAAGGTGAAAGGACACATTAAGTTTGAATGTCCATTAAAGAGAAAGGGTGTGAAAACTACAAAAGTTTGGAAAGTAAAAGAAACATCTCTTGTTAAACTATCCGGACCCAAGAAAGTATGGGTACCAAGATGAAAGCCTAGTTCACAAACCAAGAAATCCATAGAATAGTCATTCCCTTTTTAGGAATTAAGAAAGCTAAATCTATACTAAAATGAAAAGGGATGCCTTCATAGCCTACATGATTTAAGGTAGTCAATTCAAAGAGATTTAGTGATAACTATAAGTGTGCTATGATAATAGGCAATGTTTAAATTCATAAAATATTAATAAATATGTCTACTATATTAGAAACCTTGAAGATCTAATGCATAAACTGAAAGTCTATATTGACTGTGCATATCAAGGTAAATAATTCATTATATTAGCTATAGTTAAAGAAATGAAATAGCATAACCTTAGTTGAATTGTTAAAGAAAGGTTATAAATACTTAAGGTTAAAATTAGCACGACATATATTGCTATTTGCACATACTTGAGATTTAGATGATCAAATTAAAAGAGACCTAATTGATTAATCAATCACTAAAATGAGTTCAAAGTAAGAATCTGAAATTCAGCTACATGTTACTCTTTGCTAGTGTAGGTACAATAAAATTATTCTTGAAACATTCATAGCATATGGTTGAGTCAATAAGAAAAATACATCTAAGTAGTCTTTCAAAGATTATATAAATTAGTAATAGCTTAATAGCTTCAACGAGGTATGATAAACTTAAAGAAGAGTTTTTGAGCTTATTGTTGATTATTATATTGCAACAAGAACATAAGAATGACATTGTTGACCACAATAAAAGGATGAATTGTACAAGACTTCAAAAGAATTAAATTCAAAGAACTATATACTTCAATAGACATTTTGGAAAGATATTTGAAGATTGGTAAATCCATGTACAAAAGAATTTTTTGAAACCAAATACTAAGTTGGGTTGAAATGTTTGACACTACTATTTTTTTGCTTAACTCTTTTATTTGTTTTCTCTTGACCATCTTAGTTCACATGCTGATGTTGGATTATGTTATATAATTTTTGGCATGTTGAATAATGGATGACCATGTTATGATTGAAATATATGCTAGATTTTGGACTTTGTTATTGTGATCTAAATGCGAAATTTTTTTGGTCCTTAGTACTTTTGCATAATATTTCTTTCGGTCTATCCTTTTGTTGATATAAAAAGGGGGAGAAAATTTAGCAAATCTGAATGTGAGCAAACTGAGCATAAGCATGGCATAATAAATTTAAAAGCATGGTTGATTATGATGATTGCTAATGATGATAATTACACTCATTCTATACATGGATACATAGTTTGTCCTTCAAGAATGAAATTATGAATTTACTGAATATGAAATACATTTCATTCAAGAAGAGTTAGACTTGTTAAGTAATGATATCATGATTACTGGAAATTATTGAAAATTCTGATATACAATCTTTTGTATTTTCTTATGCTACTTTGAGACTTATTTTCTATATTTTTATGCATGATGAATGCAAAGGTTTGTTCTGTGTCTTCTTTGGATCTATACTTTTGCTTATGGTTACTTAGTGCCTTGGTATTTATATGTTTTTCTTGATACCTTATTCTTTTTGATTGATGTCAAAAGGGGGAGAATTTTTGGGTAAAAATTGAGCATGATATTGCATACCTAAGCAAGTATATTGGCTCAACTATGAAATGAAATATATGAGCACGATATTGAGATTGATCATGAATTCTGATTTGCTTATTGAAAATGATCGTGATATTGCAAATATTGTTAAGTTGATACTTATTGTAAGGGGGAGCCTTATTAAGACTTACTCATTTTTTGCTCCTTGTTTGTCATCATTAAAAAGGGAGAGATTTTTGGCCTTACAAGGCTTATAATCTTATTTTGATGATAACAAATCAAAGGAACTTAACATGTTTTATTAAGATAAGTTTCAAGACTCAAGAAATTTTGATAAAAAATCAAGTTAATAGAAGATCAAGCTCAAGTGTTTCAAAGACACTCACATGAAGATTATGCTTAAAGACTTGGCCCATGATGAAGCAAAAGATAAAGAAAGAAAGCTCAAGAGAGATATATGAAGACTTAGCGCTTAGAAAGTTATAGTCTTTTAAGAAGTCTCATGTAAGTATTTCAAACGATTTCAATATGGATGCATAAAGCTCTTAGGTTAATTACTTGGGCTTAGATACATTTTAAAATACTTGGAAAATTATTTTATAAGGCAAAAGTTATTTCAGAAAGGTTAAAATTATTTTTGGAATAAAAAGCACCAAAATGGGATTCTCCAAATTCCCTTCTTTTTTTAATATGTGCATTGATGTGCAATTTTCTCTATCAATTGTTTCTTATCTTAAAAAGTGTTCAAAAAGTTGTGAGATTTTCTTTTAGATTTTTGTTGATATCAAGAACGTCCAATATGAAGTTGTATAAAAAATGTTATGACCAAAATACTGAAAGGCAGTCGAAGTTGACAACACATCAAGTGACTAATCAGTTGACTGACAAGTAGACATAATTAGGTTAGGCAACTGACCCATTGGAAATAGGCGACTCACCCTGTAGTGACTTTCAAAATATGTTGATTTAAAAGGCATAGGCTACTGACCTTTGGGTATAGGTGATTGATCTTCGTAAATGTAAATTTAAAATAGCATGGGAACCTTTCCAAAAGTGATTTCTTGGCCCCCAAACAAAGTGAAAACTTGGGAAATACTCAAAGTAACTTAGGGAATACGTTTATACACTTTTTAACTCTATAAATACAAGTTAAGTCCAAGAATTAAATACCAACAACAATCAGAAAATCAGTTTATACTCTTGCATTCAAAAGCTCTATAGTTGAAAATCTTTTTCAGAAGTTTTGCTGTGTTCTTGTTGATACTACTCACGGTTCTTGTGCTCTAACTGAAATTTTCAATCCAAAAAACAAATCCTGGTGATAAGTTACTTGAGCTTCATCTTTCTATATTGATATATGCTTAAAGTATATTGTGATATTCAAATTGTAGTAATCAACTCTTTTGAGAGTGTCATTGTATACAAAATTTTCTTTTGTTGTTTTTGACAATGTATGTTTTATTGAATTGTTGGCTAACCGAGAGTGGGGTATTGCTTGGAGAGGAGGGTTCCATCCTACTTGAAGGAGTGTGTAAATAGTTTGCTTCGTTTGGTTAAGGGAGCGGTACAGTGAAATCTTTGGGTGGTTTACCTAAGGCGAGGACGTAGGCGGGTATAGCCGAACCTCATAAAATCTTGGTGTCTTTCTCTTCCCTAAATCTCTTTAATTTTCTGCATATATAAATTGCGTGGATGCTTACTTAATTACTAGAAATTAATTTGTTATTGGGAATTGCAAAAACCTTAAAGAGAGTATGTTGATTGATAAAAATCAAAGTTTGCGAAAACCTTAAAGGAAGTACGTTGATTGATAAATATCAAAACTCATTAACATATGGATTAGTTACATAATGAAATCCAAGAAACATATTTGATGTTAAAAACTGAATATTGAAAGGCTGTGGAAATTCTAAGTTTGATCTTTATTAGCATACTATATATTTTGTTGGATTGACATATTCAAAAAAAAAACTAAAATTTGATATTGGTTTCTGAACCATCTTGAATTGATTCTTAAATTTGATCAGCTGTGTCTTCACATCAAAGTTTTGAACTTGAAATTGGAATATCATTGGTTACTGAGTTGATTGGATTGAGTTTTATTTTAAAAGCTAAGATCATTGAAATACATAGTAGATATAAAAATTGCATAATTAACTTATCTATTCTAATTGATCAATTGGAATTAATCAAGATTATCATTGTTCAATTGATTCTGAAAATCTGGTTATTTTTTGAGTTGCCGAGTTTAATCTTGTAAAGTAAATTACTCTATTAAAGCAAGTTTGTAGAAATCTTGAGTGACTTTCAAATATATTGGCTTGGTAACATCATATTAATTGTTGGGTAATATAAATAAGGTGGTCGGTAATAATTATATTGATATCAGGTTAAATTGAATTGTGAGATTAACTTAAAATTTAAAAAGTGTTCTACTTAACCAAAAGTTTACAAAGAAATTTTAAACACCCAATTCAGCCCCCCTCTTGGGAGTACACCTTACTTTTCACAGGTGGCTTGATTAATAACTATTAAGCATGCAACTTTATGAGATATTAGATTTTCAAGATTTATGGAATACACATTATCAACCCTATATGCAATGAACAAGATATCATGTTTTTCTCTATTTTCAACTATGCACTTGTCTTGTTTGAATATTATATCAAAGCCTTTATCACTTAATTGACTAATACTAAGAAAATTATGTTTCAACCCATCTACTAATAAAACATCATCAATAGTTAAGGAGGGTTCTTTACCTATTTTTTCAATACCGATTATTCTACCTCTAGCATTGTCTCCAAAGGTAACATGTTCACCATCTTTTTGCATTAATGATGTAAACTTGGATTTTTCTTCGGTCATATGTCTTGAACATCCACTATCCAAGTACCATTTGTCTTTTGATGGAGTGGACCTAAAGCATTCCTACAAGAAGAGTTTCAAAGTGTCACTTTTGGTACCCAAACCTTCTTAAGTCTTTTTGAGTCAATTTTATCTTCAGTTTTTACTTTCCATACTTTCTTGATTTTAACATTTTTTCTTTTGAATGGACATTCAAACTTTATATGTCAATTTTTCGTACACAAGAAGCAAGTAGTATGTTCATATCCATTTGTGGAAGATGCGCTAGCAAAGTGTTTTGATTCTTTTACGAAATACCCCATGTAGAGGTTCTTTTTATTGTTGTTTTCAACTCCATTGAATCTAATTCCTTCTTTATCTAAGGACATTCTTTGTGATCCAACTAGTTTATCAAAATTTTCTTTTCCTCTAGAAAGTTATAAATAATTTTATTTTGATCCTCAATTTTACTTTCAAGGCAAAGTATTTCTGAATCTTTTGTTCCTTTGTAGTTAGCTTGCAGCCTTACTAGTTCTTTAGTCATATGATTAATTTTGCTTTCAAGTTTATCAATGACTAGGTCCTTTTCTTTTTCAGTTGACATTGAAGTCTCTAGTTGGTTCTTTAATTTTCCATTTTGTTCTTTCAATGCTATGTTTCTTTTGGTTTTTGTGAACTTATTATGCAAATAATATAATTTAGCTTGCATTTCTTTATATGAGGGCATGCTTTCATATGAGTCACTATATGATTCATCACTAGATTATTCTTCTTGTGAGCTAGAGTAGGAATTTATCTCATTATATTTTGCAATGAAGAAGAGGTTTTTCACATCTTGATCGCTTGATTCATTCTCTGATTCACTTGAGCTTGAGTCGTCCCACGTTGTAGCTTTCATTGCCTTCTTTTTCTTCTTCTTGGCATCCGTTTTAAGCTGTGGACAGTCAGGTTTTATGTGTCCAACTTTCTTGCAATTATAGCATGTAGGAGGTTCGTTCTTAGTTTCCTTTTTTCTAGTTTCTCCTTTATCATATTTTGAGCCTCTAAATTTTCAAGTAAACTTCTTGTTCTTTTTGAAGAATTTTCCAAGTCTTCTAGTAATTAAGGCTATATTATCGTCATCTAGTTTGTTGTCTTCTTCTTCACTAGAACTTTCTTTTACAGCCTTAAGGGCTATTGATTTCCTGTGTTCGTTACCTTCATAATTTCTTTCATTTATAGTCATCTCATATGTGAGGAGCGATCCTATTAATTCACCTAGGGAGGTTTATTTTATTTTTTTTCAAATTTCTTCCTTCCGTTACTGCAGTGGTCTTAGGTTCCCAAATTTATGGAAGTCCTCTAAGAATTTTTCGGATCATCTCATAGGTAGAGTAGTTTTTCCCTAATGCACTAAGAGAATTTATTATATAAGTGAACCTAGTATACATACTAGTAATGGACTCTTCAGGGTTCATCCTAAAGACCTCATACTCGTTGGTGAGCATGTCAATTCTACTATCTCTTACATCAGTCGTTCCTTCATTGGTTAGCTCATCCCAAACTTCTTGAGTTGTTTTACATCTCATGATCCTATTAAATTCATTGACATCTAGAGCATAATATAGTGCATTCATTGCACTCGTATTTATTTGTAGCATCTTTAGATAATTATTAGTCATCTCTTTTTCTTCCTTAGGTATTTCTTTTTTATCTACACTGTTGGTCGGGATGAGGTCACCATGTGTAACTACTTTCCAGACATTCCAATCCATGATTTGCAAAAAGATCCTCATTTGCTGTTTCTAGGAGGTGTAGTTTATACTGCAAAAGATGGGTGGTCTAGAAGAGGATTGGTCTTCGCCAAAAGGAGATACACCTAGGTGTGCCATAGGGATCTTTATGTAGCTTCTAGTTTAAGATTTTCTACAACCTAAGGCTTTGATACCAATTGAGAAGTAATGTGTACTCCCAAGAGGGGGGTTGAATTGAGTTTTAAAATTTTCTTTGTAAATTCTTTAGTTAAGTATAACCCTTTTTAATTTTGATTTCAGTCACATAATCCCTTTTCAATTTAACTTGATTATGATTATTGACTCACTTGAAAAATGAGCAGCTCGGAAGCTATCCCAAGTATAGGAGTTTAGTTGTGTAATAATTAGCCCAAGGATCAGATCGTCTCCTCAGGGAATGTATTTTAATTCCAAACTCGTGTAATTCCAAAAGAAATTAAGAAAAAAAAATTTACTAAACATAGTTCAGATTCGATTTCCTAGGATTTTGAGATTTTGTGATGACTGAAAGTCAAACTGTGAATCCTAACACACACTAAATTTAACACTAAGAAACGCAAATCCTACGTTTAATAATCGAGCAAGATTTGAAATACGCGTTTGAATTTCGGAATAAAAACTAAAGACAATAACTTTTCTACTCAATTTAAGAACACAATTAAAAATAAACTCATTCAAACACAAATTCAATAATAACCAAAATTTTAACGTAATCAAGAACGCAAACTTAACTCTTTAACAATTTAAACAATAAAAGAAAACAAGACAAAGATTCATATCTTAATTAAACTAAAATTAAAATTATTAGAACCAACAAAACTTAAATCCTAAAGAAGATTTTTTTTTTTTTAACCTTTTTTTATTAGAAATCAATTCAAACTTTAACAATGAACAATAAATCAAGGAAAAATTAACTCTAACAATAATATTAAATAAGAAGAGAAAGTAAATAAATAAACTTTTGTAATAATAACCCAACAAAAAAAAATTAAAAGATCAAAACAAAATTTTGCTGAAATTTAACAATGTTCATTCAAATATTTAAAAGCAAGAATAAAGAGAGAGAGAGAGAGAGAGAGAGAGAGAGAGAGAGAGAGAGAGAGAGGAAAGAAGAAACCAATCGTGGAGAGCCTCCTCCTGGGCTAAAGCTGCTACCCAAAGAACTAAAAAAAAAAAAAATGTTAGCTTTGGTGCAATCCCAAGAGGGGGGGGGGGGTGAATTAGATATTTAAAATTTATCGCCTAGGTTAAACTAGATAAACAGTATTACTTAACCTAGGGTTTGTTTATGCAAATGTAAACCTAATCATTCACAATATAACATACACGTGCAGTAAGTAAATTGCGAAAATGTAAATGAACACGCATGATATGTTATCGAGGTTCGGCCAACAGTGCCTACGTCCCCGCCCCTAACTCGCAAGCCAGAGGATTCCACTAATAGCGCACTTAAGGGTGGAGCGACATCGTTTTTAACCAGGTCAAATTAACACAGGGCTGACCTCAACCTTAACCAGGTCAATTAGCGGGGCTGACTTCAACCTACACGCCTTAACATGACGACGCACCTAACTTTCCTAACCGGTTCTAAGCCAATCTGGGACTATTCCAGGGCTAGTCTCCCTCTTTAGGCCCGTGCCTAGAATACAACAGGTGTGTATAAAATTTGTACACAGAAATATGCTTCTAGAAAAGCAGATGTGTGCACCAATACAGCTCAATCAATAAAGCAAGCACGAATGATATATAGATACTCTCAGTGCTCTAATGTGTGCTAAACACTCAATCAAGTATGATAATCAATCAAGATCTAGAGTGTGTATCTAAGCAAGATTTGAAACACAATATTCGAATATCACAAAATCAGCTCAGGGTTTCAAATATGCTAAGCAAGATAGATCAAACAAACTCAATACAATATTTCAATGTCTAAAGCACAATGGAGTTGTTTGAAAAACTAACTTTTTGCAAAACGATTTTTGCACACAAAATCTAGGTTTAGGTATCTTGCAACAACAATGCAAGAACCACAACCCTCAAATTCTTCCCACACAAGATTTATCAAATGAAATCTGTGGAAGAACTTTAGGCTATACTCTCAAATAAAATCAGTCAAACTTTATACCAAAAGAGAGTATTAGCTAGAGAGATTACGCACTATAACCTTATAGAAATACTCACAATGCTTAGAGAAATCAAGATTGAAGAGTATGTGAGTGTTTACAAGAAGTATTTGGCTAATATAGGATTTTGAGAGTTGATAGAATTTTGCCCTAATCAAGTTTTGCCAATCCTTGCTAATAATGATAAATGAATGGGTATATATAGGCAAGGAGGTATTTTTGACCGTTGGGGACCTATTGGGCATTATTAAGAAAGTTTTAAATCATTTTAAAATAATTAACCCTGTTTAAAATATGTTTAACCGTGGTAAAAATCAAGGCAACCCGAGAGGTCCGGTCGACCAAAAATGTTTCGATTGACCAAGTCTCAAATGGTTCGGTCAACCAGGAAATATTGAACTAAGGGCACGGTCGACCAAGAGAGGGCGATTTCCTAATTTTTTGAGTTTCGGTTGACCAGGCTATTTTGAACTGGCTGGTTCGGTTGACTGGACCATTGAGAATTCTCCCGAGAACCCTCAGGTCGACTAGGTAGTTGTAGTACAAAAGTGGTCGGTCGACCAGATGGTCAAACTTTTGACCCCAGGGGGTTTCGGTCGACCAGGGCCTTTTGAACTACCTGGTTCGGTCGACCAGATGGTCAAAATGTTGACCAGAGAGGTTTCGATCGACCAGGGCTTCTTGAACTACCTGATTCGGTCAACCAGATGGTCAAAATGTTGACCAGAGAGGTTTCGGTCGACCAGGGCTTCCTGAACTATCTGATTCGGTCGACTAGATGGTCAAAATGTTGACCAGAGAGGTGCTGGTTGACCAGGGCTTTTTGAACTAACTTGGCTGGTCGACCGAAAGTGCACCATGTGTGCATTTTGGTCCCGTTTCGAAACATACAAGCCCTATTCAAGTGCCTAACAAACAAATGTGTAAATGTGTGTGTCCTAAGGTCATTTGGGGTCCAATTTTGAGGACACCAAAAAGGTCCGGTGTCGGTCGACCGGTGTTCCCTAAGGTCTTTCTATGGTCCGTGTAGGTACCTAAAGTCCAACTAAGGTCAATTTGAGCATACCTACCTATCATGCATAATGCAAATTATTACAAGCCATATGAGTGTACAGTCCATAATAAAATTACATTCCAGAATGAAGAAACTGAATAATAAATACAAATGTAGCACAAGATTCTTCATTCATCGGTACGAACACCACACGCCATCATGATAAGTTTTTTAGTCCTAAAGCGCGCACAAGGTGAGCCTGCATGCGATTCTCACTACAACCATTAAAACAAAGAGTATTTGTCATAATCAAAACTGGGTGTGACCAATCAGGTCAACAAAAAACACTAATGAAAACCCTAGAATAGCCTACCTAAAGCTTCCTCCTAGACTTTTCAAAATCAACCCAAATAAAAGGGAACTCTATAGCCCCTTTAGCTCCAGCGTCCAAAGGAAACACCAGCACATGGGCCATGCTGCCCTCTCACGTGGGTACATCATTCAATGGGCATTTATTCATTTTTTTTTTTTTTGTTAACACAGGGTAAGTTTTACACTTTCAAGCCTGATTTTGACCTAATAAACATTCATATCTCTCAAAGATTAAAACATAAAAGTTGTAGAGCTCTTTTTCAAATTTCCCCAAAATTTTGAATTGTTTCGATCAGAGCTTGCACAAGAAAGTTATGCCCTGATTACGAAGTAATGCCTAAATAGTCCATAAAACAGCGTATAGTAACTTTACTTCCGATTTTGACCTTGATGCAACAATTATTTATCAAAATGCAAAACATGAAAATTGTAGGGAGTTTTCTTATCTTTCTATAACATCCTGATTCATTTGAATTAGAGGTCAGATGACAGAGTTACGTACAGATTACGAAGTACCTTTGGTTTTTAGCTTCCAATAGTCGCCCTACAATTAAAAAATACCAAAATTTCATAAATTACTCAATAAAACTCAAATATTATAAATAGGAAACAATGTTAAAATGTTGAGAGTAATTAGGCATTTAATTTAAAAATATAATTTGTAATGCATGAATTAAAGCACCTAATTACGCAATTTAAGCGTGTAATCACACCCCCCAACAAAAGTTTTGCTAATCCCTAGAAAAAAAAAACTGAGAAAGCTACCAAATCCTATCTACCTCCTCTTTTGTGGGAAACATGTTTGCATTTACCAAATGCAACAAGGCTTTAAGCCCCTAGGTCGATCGTAGTGGATGAGTTGTAGTCTCGTGAGGGTTTCCAGGGCGACACCCACAAACACCAATTCCAATGAAGATTAAATGAATGTACATGCAACACGAATATACCATTTCACATACATGAATATCACCATATTACACACAAGCTCGTACACAATTCACGTAATTTCAAAGCAAGTCATTTATACAAGTTTCATCATTATACAACTATTAAGAACAGTATGCTCACATAAAATCAACCAGCAATTACAATTCAAAGTTAATGTAGCATATAAATTTGAGTATAAACAGGTGAAATCTTGAGGTATGTGTAATTTGTATAACTCGTTACACCCAGCATACCAGTGGACACTAGCAGAATGATTGTTTTGACTCAGCCTAACTGGTATACCCTCAATAACACTCAAAAAGAATGGGTTCACTCGTCATATGTGAGGAGGAGTGTCACAATCAAACATCCCACATATTACAAGGAACAAACACTAAATATATGGATTGGACTAGTATGAGAAGGATCTAGCCTATCTGTGAGGTGTCAGGTCCTTCACCCTAACATCTTCTCACTTACTCGCCATGTTTAACCAAAACCACCTTAGATCAACTTATTCACAAACTTGGCGTGAATACATCTGAGGAATTAAGCGGTTGAAGAGTCTTCATATTTAGAGAACATGTGTCGTTTCCATGACTTTATATGCATTTCTATGGAGCACGTATTAATCTTTCATTTCATATGCATTTCTAATTTTCTTATTCTTTCTTCTGCTCATTCTTCAAATATTGACTTTTCTTGGTTAATTAGGACAATCGTTACACTTCTTTTGTTATCTTCATACCACCAATAGGAATTAAGCTTGACCAGTAGTCCATGAACTAAATTTATTTCTAGGGGTGGTTTAGCCTTCAAATCTTAAGTAGGCTATAAGACCTAGGTTTCTATCTCCCTACTAGATGTCACCTCTAGGCTAGCAAGTCAAAAACATAGACTAGTGTACAAAGAATATTCAAAAAAAAAAAAAGGGAAAGTTGAGTTTCATAAACTTTGAGCTGATGACAAAAACTCAAAAGAACGATAAATGGTTCAACAATACCTTACAAGGTGTCAAAGTCATCACAGGCGCTCTTTTAATGCTCACAAAGAATCCTAAGTGCTACAAGTCATGTGAATGTGTATCTTCAATTTCATGAGATTTCATGTAAATACAAGAGGTTATATAGCCAAATTAACATGAATGAACTACTACTAGTCAACCTACGTAGAGTTATAATTCCTAGATTAGCCATATAAAGAGAAACTACATATAAATAACCCACTGTACAGCTTAAGTATGTAACTCTTAGGTTATATGCAAGTATGTAAAAGGTATTAGTCAGTGTTAATCATGGCCTAATCATCCATATTAAAAAAAAATTCAATGTAATTTATCATCCCCCCAACGAAAGGGGATAATTGTCCTCAATGTGAAAGCATAGGGGAAATAGAAAATATGTGCAAGAGGGAAGTGGAGCATACCTGGGTGGAGAAGTAAAGGGAAAGATAAACTGAAACTAAGGAAAAATGTACCTAAAAATTAACTAAAAATAAAACATGGTATAACAAAATGAAAATAAAGGAAAGAGAAACATCACAGTATGTCTGACAGAGGCTCTAGAGGAATTTCATCTGGTGGGTGCAGGTCTATAAATTGAACCGGCGAGTCTCCAAATTTGAGTCACCACAATGAATCAGTCTTGTTACTTGCACAAAAGTTTGCTTCAAATAAATCAATGTGTTCTAAGGTACCAGACAAAATATGTGCAGACTGCCTTCCTTGTTTTAACAAGAAAGGATCTTTATTTAGTATATTTTCCAGGAAAGTCACTTCCTTAAGAACCGATTTTTTAGGAAAAGTTGTTGGAACAGTTACCTTTAGTTCTTCATAAGCATTAACATTAAAAGTTTTACCTGGTTCTTTGAAAGTTAAACATTCACCATTCTGCTCACCCTCTTTTTTAGGTGTACCAATCATCTTACCATTGCAGGGATTTGCTTCAGCATTAGACTCCTTGACATTTATTCCAGTAGAGAGTGATGGTTCCACGACTGCCAAGCTCTGAGGATAAGGTACCATAGGTTTGTACTCCTTATTAGTATCAGCCTCCTCAATAACTGACTGCTTCACTTCTAAGCTCGCTTCCTCTGGTTTTTCATTGATTTCATCTGTCTCAATCATAACTTCAGGTGCTGGGACAACTGGTTGTCATCGATGAGCATCTTAGGTTAGGAAACTTCTTTCCTGCTTCTCAAAGTAATGATGGCCTCCGCTATCTCAAGAGAAACATTATGTATTTGTTGTTGTTGCTGCTGGTATTTTTGAGGACTAGGCTGAGGTTCCACCAGAAATTCCCCTTTTTCAAAGATATCCAACTGCGTGCTCATTGCATTAACAGTGTCCCACAATTCTTTTATGGCCTGAGTATACTGATTGTTAGTTATGATTTGAATTTGCATGAGCTGTTGGAAGGCATCCTCAAGAGACTTCTCCGGTGGAGCAAGTGTTGCATAAGATTGAAATCCCGACGGCGCACAGCTGTGAGGGATCTGTTAGGGCTGATACTAAGGTAGAAGAGTGTTTGGGGTGATATGTTGGCTCATATTTATCTCCACTACCGATTGCGCTGATAGGTTGTACTGTCATGGGTGCTTGATTGTATCGTGTATTCCATTATTGGACGCTTTTAGTTAGGTAATCAAAGAATGATAGTGCCTGATCTAGTTCCTTGCTGAAGAGTTCTCCAGTGCACATGGTCTAGACAAAGTGCTTATAATCAGGAGTAAGATCTCTATAGAAACAATTAACTAACCTCCATGATTCAAACCCGTGATGTGGACAAGTACTTAGCAGATCCTTGAACCTCTTCCAGCAGACCCAAAAAGTTTCGTCACCCTTATGCACAAACTGAATAATCTGTTCCTACAAAAATTGAGTTCTTTGTGAGGGACAAAACTTATGCAGAAATTCACGCTCCATATTAGCCCAATTAGAGATAGAGTGAGATCTCAAAGAAGTAAACCACATTTTTGCCCTATCCTTCAAAGAGGTAAGAAATAAATGAAATCTAGTAAATTCATCAGTTCTAGCACGAGAGAAAAAAAAATATTGCAAGTCAACTCGAACTCTGTTAGGTGCCGATAACGACACTCAGATTCTGTCTCGTAGAACTGAGGTATCAATAATGTCCTCGCACACTGCATCATGAAGTTAAGTTTGTTATTAGGTAAAACAGTGTAAGATGGTGCAATGGTATATGTAAGCAGCAAAAAATCTAAAAGCGTGTGTGGTGCACGTGCAGGCATAGTTTCTTCAAAGCTCAATTCATTTTTTATTTCCTTTTCCTTTTCGTAAGAAAAATTAAAATGACAGGAAAAACACTAATTTGAGACTAAGACTGATATTCCCCGGCAACGATGCCAAAAACTTGACTCACTCGAAAAATGAGTAGCTCGGAAGCTATCCCAAGTATAGGAGTTTAGTCATGTAATAATTAGCCCAAGGGCCAGATTGTCTCCTCGGGGAATGTATTTTAATTCCAAACTCGTGTAATTTCAAAAGAAATTAAGAAAAAAAAAATTCACTGAACATAGTTCAGATTCTGTTTCCTGAGATTTTGAGATTTTGTGATAATTGAAAGTTAAACTGTGAATCCTAACACACACTAAATTTAACATTGAGAAATGCAAATCCTACATTTAATAGCCAAGCAAGAATTGAAATATGCGTTTGAATTTCAGAATAAAAACTAAAGACGATAACTTTTCTACTCAATTTAAGCACACAATTAAAAATAAACTCATTCAAACACAAATTCAATAATAACCAAATTTTTAACCCAATCAAGAATGCAAACTTAGCTCTTTAACAATTTAAACAATAAAAGAAAACACGATAAAGATTCAAATTTTAATTAAACTGAAATTAAAATAATTAGAACCAACAAAACTTAAATCCTAAAGAAGATTTTTTTTTTTTTTTACCTTTTTTTATTAGAAATCAATTCAAAATTTAACAATGAACAATAAATCAAGGAAAAATTAACTCTAACAATAATATTAAATAAGAAGAGAAAGTAAATAAACAAACTTTTATAATAATAACCCAACAAAAAAAATTAAAAGATGAAAACTTTAATAGAAATTTTGCTGAAATTTAACAATGTCCATTCAAATATTTAAAAGCAAGAATAAAGAAAGAGAGAGGGAAAGAAAAATAGAGAGAGAGAGAGAGAGAGAGAGAGAGAGAGAGAGAGAGAGAGAGAGAGAGAGAGAGAGAGAGAGAGAGAGAGAGAGAGAGAGAGAGAGAACCAGCCATGAAGAGCCTCCTCCTAGGCTAAAGCTGCTACCAAAAGAACTTTAAAAAAAAAAGACTAAAGAAAACCCTAGAATAGCCTATCTAAAGCTTCCTCCAAGACTTTTCAAAATGAACCCAAATAAAAAGGAATTCCCCAGCCCCTTTATCTCCAATTCAGTGCCCCAAGGAAACACCAGCGCATGGGCCATGCAACCCTCTCACGTGGGCACATCATTTAATGGGCCTTTATTCATTTTTTTTCTTTTGTTAACACAGGGCCGGTTTTGCTTTTTCAAGCCCCATTTTGACCAAGTAAACATCCGTATCTCTCAAAGCTCGAACGAAAGTTGTAGAGCTCTTTTTTAGCTTTCCTAAAAAGTTTTGAATCGTCTCGATCGGAGCTCGTACGAGAAAGTTATGCTCATATTACGAAGTAATGTCGAAATTGTCCATAAAATAGTGTATGGTAACTTCACGTCCAATTTCAACCTAGATGCAGCTAGTATTTCTCTAAATGCGAAACATGAAAATCATAGAGCGTTTTCTTATCTTTCTACAACATCCTGAATCATCTAAATCGAAGGTCATATAAGAGAGTTACGTATAGATTACAAAGTACCGTTGGTTTTTTGCTTCCAATAGTCCACCTGCAATAAAAAAAATACCAAAAATTCATAAATTACTCAATAAAACTCAAATATCATAAATAGGACACAGTGTTAAAATATTGAGAGTAATTAGGCATTTAATTTAAAAATATAATTCGTAATGCATGAATTAAAGCACCTAATTACATAATTTAAGCGTGTAATCAATTACCTAATACAACCAATCAATATAAGCTTTACCAAACACCGTGCCAATCAACAATATAAAGATGTGTTCAACTTACTTTAGTAAATAATAATTCAAATCAGATTTTCTTTTCAAAATGTATCAAAGATAAAACTTCACAAGATTGATCTCAGATGTGTTTCCAAAAACTTAGTATTCAAAACACAATCAATTAGTTTCTTGATTTATATATTGATCAAAATCAGTATTTCAATGAGCTTCAATATTCAAGTATAATCTGATTTTTCAATCAACCAATCATTATAGTTCCTTTGATCAGTGTTCCAGTAATTCCCAATAACCAATCAGTTCTCAGCATTTAATTAAACATGCACACAGTTAATATACTTGCAATAAATTAAAGAGACTAAGGGAAGAAGAGCTGGAGACTAGATTTTTTACAAGGTTTTGCTAGTAGCCTACGTCCTTGCCTCAAGCAACCACTATGAGGATTTTCCTTTTCAATTTTTTTACTAAGCAAAGTTAGAGCCTCTCCGTTCAAGGTGGAGATCCCTCTTTAACAAGAATACCCCTTCTCATTAGGCAACTATTGACTTTTTGAGTCCAATCCCTAGTTTTGATAATGACAAACCGCAAGTTTCTTGTGTGTGTATCGAGTGTTTGAATAGGTAACATCTCATAACACACACATAAGGAGACTGAAAATGGAAGCCAAAAGAAACTCGAAGAACATGTATATCAGCTGGCGTATTCCAAGGAAGTTAGAAAAGCAAAGAATATTGAAGACATTTAAATTTCATTTGTATTACATTTAGTTTTCCCACTTGGTCTGTAATATTTGGATCTGCATGCATGATATGAATAAAGTTCAAACAAAACCATAGATTGACCATAGGGATTCGAATGACCATAGGGCAGATCGACACCATATTTTTGGGGTTATCTCTTAAAGACCATAGATTGACTTTAGGACCCCAAAATATCACATGAAAAGTCCCCTATAACTTAGAAATGAGAATTATGTGAGAAGGGGTGACTTTATATAGAAATCAGAACTTAAATGCACAATTTTTATATGTTCGGTCGACCGAACCAAAACATACAGAACACCTTTGGTCGACCGAACCTCGCCACGGTTGACTGTTGACTACTTGGTCGATCAAACCAGAACACGCATAGATCTTCGGTCGACCGAACTTCCCTGGGGTAAAAAAATTGACGCTTTGGTCGACCGACGAGAAATGAACTGCAACGCTTTGGTCGACCGAACCACCTCAGGTGATGTCCCAACGCTCTGGTCGACCAAACCTTCAAGTTCCAAAGACCTTGGTTGACTGAACCTTAGAGATTAGAAATCGCCTCAAGTCTGGTAGACCGAACTCGTAGTTCAAATTATCCCTAGTAGACCGAATTGGGCACCACGGTCGACCGAACCATCAAGATGGTCGACCAACCCACTCGGGTCACCCAATTTTTATCGAGTTTAAACTTGGTTAATTTTAATTAACTCACTAAATATTTTTCTAAAATACCCAGTGTGTCCCCAACGACTATAATTTTTCCAAATTCTATATATAGACCCTCATTTGCAAAATTAACATAAGATTAGGGTTTTGAGATTAGCCAAATTCCTCTAAAAATATTTTGGCCAAAATCATTTATACTTCCATATTTTTCATACTCATTGCCAAAATCTCTTCTCCTATACTCATCTGGCCATTTATTTTGAGTGAGATTATTCTTACATAATCTTCATACAAGCTCAAACTCTCTCTCATTTATATTTGTTGTGTATTGATTTTTAGAGAGTTGCTTAAGATTTTTCCTATAATATTTCACTCATAAATATTTGATTGGGAAAAATCCTTGCTTGGCTTAAGATCTTGCATCCTCATTGCAAGATTCATAAGCTTGATTTGTGCTTTGACGAAAATATCTTTAGCAAGCTGAAAACCCTATTATCTAGTGTGCTTTATATTTGAGAAATATTTTTGTGATATTTATTTAGAGTTATAGAGGCTGTTTGATTATTCACACAAGAAGCATATTAGCTTAAGATCAAAAGTCTCACTCTCACATACACAGATTGATATATCTTGTGTTGAGAGCTAACACAGTGGTTAACAAAATCTCACTTGAACTTAATATCCTATCATATGTGAGTGCATTATTTGGTTGAGCATACTGGTACATATCAGCTTGTGTAAGAAGCATTTCCTTGTACGCAAAATTTTTATATTCGTTGTATTCCAGGTGTGGGCTTGAAGAGGGAGACTAGCCCTATTGAATAGTCCCGGATTAACTTAAACCCGGTTAGGAAAGCTAGGTGCACCATCCTAGTAAGGAGTAGGTTGAGGTTAGCCTCGCTAATTGACCTGGTTGTAACCGATACCACTCCACCCGTTAAGTGAGCATTAGTGGAATCCTCGGGCTTGCAAGCTAGAGGTAGGGATGTAGGCAGTATTGGCCGAACCCCGATAACATATCTGGTGTTGATTTTATTTTTCTAAATTTACATTCTGCACCTGTATGTTTATGTTTATTATTTGAATATTTGTTTGCGATTTTGAATACATAGAAAGACCCTAGGCTTGTGAAATACTGCCTGCTGGATTAGGTAAACCTAGGAAGAATTTTTAAA
Organism: Malania oleifera; assembly: GCF_029873635.1. NCBI lineage: Eukaryota > Viridiplantae > Streptophyta > Magnoliopsida > Santalales > Ximeniaceae > Malania > Malania oleifera. The sequence goes on along the minus strand of NC_080422.1, from coordinate 39,800,335 downwards.
TTTCCAATTCGCCCCCCTCTTGGGAATACACCAATTCCAATAGCAACGATCCAACAATCCTAAATCGTCAAGAAAAACAAACACAAAGGAACAACTTTTGGTCGTACAATAAGTACTCTCAGTTAGAGCAGATTTATACAAGTGAAAATCAATATACTTCAACAATAATCAATATAAAAGAGTGAAGTTCAGATGAATATCACTGGGGTTCTGATTTTATTTTAAAGTCTTAGTAGAAAACGATTAGAAACCGTGAGTTATATTAGCAAGAATACAACAATACTATGAGAGAAGATTTCAGCAAGAAAGCTTGATACTTGTAATTCGTGTATACTTGATTGATGTTAATTTTTGCATGTAATTTATGAAAATAACAAGTATTTATAGAGTTATAAAGCATATTTACATTTTCCCCAAGTTACTTGCAAATGTTTTCCAAGTTTTGACAAAGTTTAGAGCCCAAGAAATCAAATTTGGGAACTTTTAAAACACTATTTAAAAAGTTAAAATACGAACATCAGTCGACTGTGCACAAGGTCAATCACCTGAGCTTTGTAAGTTCAGTGTAATTTTGAAACACAGTGTTGGGTCAGTCAACTCGTCTTGAAGGGTTAGTCACCTGTCTCAATTATGTTTGTTGTGTTAAAAAACAAAGAAAATGTTAGTTGCCTGATGGTGTTTCATTAGTCATTTGTCCTTCATACAGTTTATGTGTTTTTCAAATTTTGATTTCAAAACCTTACTTGGATCTTGGAAAAACATAAGACTTGAAAACCAAATTTCATGATTTTGAAATAAGGTCTCTAAGTCGAACTTTCTTAAGAGCTTCAAACATCTATATTGAAATTGTATGAAATACTTATAAACTATAACTTTCTAAGCACTGAGTCTTCATGCATTTGCTTCAATTTTGAGCTTCTTCCTTCAATAATCTTTAGCTTCATCATATCTTCTAGCTATAAGTACAAGCTTTATTTAAGAACTCTTCAAACACTTGATCTTGATCACATGAAAGTATTTGAGCCCTGAAACTTTACTTAACCAAATATGTTAAGTACCCTTGATTTGTTGTCATCAAAATGAGATTCTAAGCCTTGTTAGGCCAAAGGAGAACTATAAACCCACCTTGGAAACTTAATTTTTAAAAATTTTAATACGTTGAAAAATGCCCAAAAGCCACATCATAAGCATTTACTCCAGATTTTTGGATTAAAACTTGAAGACACTTGAAAGATCTTAAAGATTCTCTTTTAAGATGAAATCTCAATTTTTTTTTACGGAAAACCACAAACCACATTGAGATATTAGCATTTAGACTCAACCATACACTCCAAGGAGTATTTAGACCCAAAAACATTATGGAAAATACATAAATTCTAGAGAAAATTGCCAAATATTTAGCCTCTAGACAGGCCGATCGACCGTTAACTTGTAGCCAATAGAAGTATATGGGGCCACTCAATCGTGCCTGCAAGTCAGTCAATTGTCTACATGCTTCTTCCATGAAAAATAAAAATTTTCTAAAATCTAATGTAAATTTTTCATGAATTAAACTATTAATTCATACTCTCGTCTTAGATAACATCTTTCTTCATGAAAACTCAAGATTCCATACAAGAGCCACCATTTGCATAACTATTGGAATTGATGTGATCCCAAGAGGGGGATGAATTGGGTTTTGAAACATTTTAGCTAATTTAAACATTTACACCGATTCACTATAGCTCACATCCCATTTAGTATATTAGCATGTATGAAAAATGATGAAGTTATACGTTCAAACATACACGTGTGACATAACTCATTTAACTCAAATGTGTGCATACAAATAATCATAGCAGTAAATAAACAAACATACACATATGGAAATTAAGGTGCCGAAAGTAAATGAGATAAAGAGAGAGAGACACACGATATTTGTTATCAAGGTTCGGCCAAACCATTCTACATCCCCGCCTTAAGCATACCCCCCTAAGGATTCCACTAACCTTGCTCACTTAAATGGGTGAAGCAGAAGCCATTACAACCTCTCCTTGTGAGGTGAGATAAACCCCAGCTCAATTACAAGGCTGAGCCCAACTGGTCTCACTTACCGGGTTGAGACTCCCCAGTTCAATTTTCAAGCTAAACCAAACCGGTCTCACTTACGCAGTTGAGACTCCCTAGTTCAATTTCAGGCTGAACCCAGCCGATACAATAAAAACATTTTTGTACATATAATATGCTTCTGAAAATACAAGCAAAGATGTACACGTTTAAGCTCTAACAAATGTCTTCTTTAATGATATGAAATATGCTCACTAGGGTAAGGGTGCTTAAATAGATTTAAACCCTAGTAAGAAATTTTCTCAAAAAATATATTTCAATAAAAATCAGGAGAACCTAGGGTTTGTTTTCAAAGATATTTTTTCATAAAAGAATATGTATGATCTTTAGCTTGAGAAATAATGTGCAAAAATATTGGCAAGCTAAAAATGAGTTTCTCCAAAAAAAAAAAAATATTCATGAAGATGAAACAAGTGGAGAAACATCAAGCAAACTCTCTCAAGTGATTTTCAAGAATAAATAAAAAATGAGAGTGTGTGCTTATCAAAGCAAATAAAAGCCCAAATAAAATACTCTATTGTAAAAATGATTTACAATAATAAACGAGAGAGAGTTTTGGAGAGTAAAAGATTTGCTCTAAGAAATAGTTTTTGTAATAAAAAATAAGTTAGGGGAACTTTGATTAATAAGAGGTTAAAAATATTATTTGAGAGAAAATATTTTCTAATCAAAGTTGCTAATTAAACAAATGATAGGGGTATTTATAGTTTTTCTCAAAAATATGATCGTTGGGACACGCTGGGTATTATTAGATTTGTTTAATTAAATTTTAACCCCAGTTACTGCAGTTAATTATTGGCAATCTGAGAGTTTCAGTTTCCTGATCCTTATGGTCAGTCACCCAAACAGACACAAAGAGAAAAGGGAATTTTTCGGGTTCAGTTGACCATAGGAAATGATTGGTCAGCTGAGCCAGGCGATTTTCCAAACCTTTGTGGTTTTGGTCGCTCGGTGAATTGTTCGGTCTGTCGAGCATCACACTTCGGTCACTTAAGGTGATTTTAAACTAAAAGTTCGGGCGACCGGGGACAGTGAAAAAGTCAATAACCAGAGTTCAGTCGACTGGGGAAGATATATTCATTTTTGTTCAGTTGCTCGAGGGTTAGTCAATATTTTGATTTTTGGGCCAACAGAGTGTTGGGTCGACCAAGGTGTTTATAACTGAAATGGGTTAGTCGATCGAGGCTATTAAAGTACCCCAAAAATCTAAGGTCAATCAACCGAAGTCAGCTCTAAGGTCTATCTATGGCCTATCTGAGCAATAAGCCATATCATGCATGATGTATGCAGTTATTACAGACCAAAATATAAAAACCTAAATGTAATTTACAACTGAAATGAACAAATGTCTTCTTTCTTATTTGCTCTTCTGCGTGGAATTCACCTGAAATGCATAATTTTTAAGTCCATTAGGCTTCCATTTTCTCGTATCTTATGTCTGTGCCGAAATGTAAACTTGTTAACACGCTAAGTGCACACATAAGATATAGATGCTTTGTCAGCATCAAAACAGGGATCAGACTCAAAAGGCCAACACTAACATTGCCACATATATGATTTTAAACCAAAAATCAAAACACACTTGAATTACAAGAAAAGTATAAGTGGAATAACCTTATGTTGTTACAACAAGTATTGATCAAGGGGAGATACTCTTAGGAATACCCACACACACCCAAGCATTTCTCAGATAAAAGAAAAAAAAATGAAATGCTCTTCAAATCCCAACACAAAAACTCCTTTTCATATCCCAAAGTGCCCTCCTAATTTCCCTTGTATCTCTTTGCAATTTACTTCCCTACCCCCCCACTTGGATGTGTCTCAAAAGTCTTCCAAAGGGGTCTATTTATGGATGATCCAAAAGATGGAGGGAAACAACCACTTGGATTTGAATTTAAAAAATTCAAATTCAAACTAACAATCACCAACCAATGACCATCAACTGCCCTGGTTGTTGCTTGACACATAGTAACTTCCAAGACACTTAGCATGCTCAAATCCATTAGTCAATCAATTAAGAAAACAACTCAAAAATTTTAAATTTCATTAGGTCGATTGCCCGCCTATTAAGGCCAGTCAACTGTCTGCAGAGGCCGATCAACTGCTATTGGGTAGCACTAAAATCAAAGAAGAGAAGTAGGTTCGGTCGATTGCTAATAAGTGATTAGTCGACCGCCCAATGCTGCAATCTTTTTTTCGTTGATTTTTAGATTAATTTTTGCCTATATTTACCTAAGTCTTGTTATTTTGTTGGGTAACAATTGACTATCGACAACTATGAAGCAAACATGTATTAAATTCATCTCCAACTTTATTTTATCTGTGTTTTGCTTCTCCTCAATTCTATTTAAAAAATTTCAATTTCAATTTCCTCATTGGATCAATGCATAATCCTTTCTTGATTATCTTTAAGAGAGAAAATGTGTTAAAAAAGGTATGTACTTTTAGTTTTCATTATTGTGTTATGATCCATCATATCACTTTTAATAACCAAAAACCTATAGTCAGCACTATGTTTTGCATAAGCTATAAGCATGCAATCAAAAGTTTTGGACCCAAGTTTCCTCTTTATAAATTCTAGCAACTTCACTTTAGCCAAACACTCCTACACTTCAAAATATTTTAAGTTAGGATTGCAACCTTTTCTAAGTTTCTTAGTGTTCTTTCTACTTTTTTATTTTATAATGTATTATATTTTTAATGTAACAGATAGACAATATTGCTTCTCCCCATAAGTTGTTTGGTGCTTGAAAACTTATTAGCATTGATTTCATTTCTTTTAGAGTTTAATTTTTTCATTCTACTAGTCAATTAGATTCATGTGAGTAAAGAGGTGTAACCTCATGTATTATACTTCCTTTTCACAAATTTAAAAGTTCAATTTTTCTATTTATGGACTTAGACTTTATTTAATTGATTTAACTTTAATACAAATTTCACACTTCTGTAAATTAGAGTCAAGAAAAGAAATCAATCTTGTTTCATTCATTAGTCCACCATGACACAAATTAACATTAGTAAGCAGAAGAAGTAGATGCATCATTTTTAATAACTTCAAGTACATTCAAAACAAAAGACCTTGACTATAGTACCTATTGGCCTAACAAATCTTACAATTCTTATTTTGATGATAAAAAATCAAGATAAGTTTGATATGATTTTCAAGTTGAACTGTTTCAGGAAGCAGGTAAAGCTCAAGTATTTCAAAGCCAAACTCAAGGGTTAATAAAGCTTATGATGGACATATTTTATAAAAGCTTGAAGAATGAAAGTTGATTGGAAGCTCAAAGATGATATATGATCAAGGAAAGATTTCAAAGCAAGGATTACATGAAGTTCAAAAGTTTAGAGTTTTAAGGATGTCTCTATGTAAGCACTTCATGTAAACCTCAATATAAATTGAATTGAAGCTCTTACAAATAAAAAGAAACTAAGAAACAAATTTTTGAAAGACCTTAAAATATGTTTTATAAATCAAAATGTTAAAGGTCTCAAGTGAGGAAAGAAGTTTTCAAAGTGAAAAACAATTTTCTGAGAGCCAGGCGACTGCCAATATAGGTAGTAGATTGTCAAATTAAAAGAATTAAAAACTGGGAGGCAGTAGGGTCCCAAGCGACTGCCTGAGACCTCTCAGGCGCCTAGGTGGTCAAGTTAGGCTCCTGCCTGTGTGTTGGTAGGCAACTGTCAGTCTTCTGTGTGTTGAGTATTGATTATGGCAGGCAACTGCCACTCGAATAGGATTTAAAAAAAAAAAACTCAACAGGAAATTTTTTTTTAAAATGGTCTTCTTGGGTTCTACTCTTTTTGGAAACTTAATGTTTACTCCAAGCAAACTTGAGGGGTAAGAAATTATCTTTTAAACATCTATAAATAGCCGCAACTATAATGATTTTAAACACAATTTTCCAACAATCAAGAACTCCAAAGCTCTAAATTTCTCTCGTGCTCATCTTGCTTTCACTACTAAATTGTTGCTGATCCTAACTCCGAATTTGAGTCTTCAAAGTTTGAATCTTTCAATACATGGAAGATAAATTTGGTGATCTAAATTCAATTGAGCTTCAATAATCTTTATATTGAATTACATTGAAGTATATTTGTGCTGAATATTGTACTAACCAACTCTGTTTTGAGAGTGTCTCTTATAACAAATTTCTCTCTACTTGTTTCTTGTTTCTAGATGATTCAAGGTTGTTGGATTGTTGTGCCAAACGAAGGGTTATCGTTTGGAGAGGCGGGCTCTAGCCTAATCGAAGGAGTATTGTAAACGGTGTTGTTCCACCCAGGAAAGGAACTGACTTAGTGAATCCGTTGGTGGTTTGCCAAAGGCGAGGACGTAGGCTAGGTATAAGCCGAACCTCGTAAAACTTTGTGTTCCTCTCTCTCTTCCTTACTCTTTATTTTTTAGCATACTTTACAAACTGCATGGATGCTTTAAAATTTCTGAATTCTAAGTGTTTGAGTATTAAATAGATGGGAAGATAATTTGTTTTGGTTTGATCAGCATTGATTGTGAAACCGAAAGGGAATACGTTGGTTGATCATGCTAAACCTATTAAACTGAAGGTTTATTTAAAAACTGAACCTTGAAAAGAAGTGTGATTATAAATTTCAACACAGGGCTTACACAAATCCAACAAGCATTGCATATTACGAAAGGGCTATTATCACAAGAATCAAGTTATTGGTTATTTTGTATTGATAGTGGTTAATTAGGATTGATTATTTTACAAGTACTTTGTGATTGTGTTTGGGTTGTGTTTATTGTTGTAATACAAAAGTTTTAAAAAGAACGTAATTTTTTTTTACCTAATTCACCCCCCTTCTTGAGAACAATATCCTATTTTCAATTGGTATCAAAGCCTAGTTATAGTAAATCTTAACAAGAAGCTATAAAAAGATTGAATGGCACACATAGGAGTAGCTCCCTTCAGAGAGGGCCAATCCTTAACCCGACCACCAATCTTTTGTGGACATAACTATACTTTTTGGAAGAAAACGAATACAAATCTATCTTCAACATATGGATTGGAATGCTTGGGAAGTTGTCACAGATGGAGATCTAATTCCTATCGAAATAGTGGATGGAAAAAAATTCCTAAAGAGAAAAAGGACATGACCGATATAGATTACAAAATGCTACAAATAAATTCAAGTGCCATAAATGCCTTGTATTGTGCTCTAAACGCAAATGAATTCAATAAAGTCATGGCCTGCAAAACGGCCAAAGAAATTTGGGACAAGTTAGAAGTAACTTATGAAGGAATGGTTGATGTTAGAGACGATAAGATTGACATGTTAACCAGTGAGTATGAAGTTTTCAAAATGAATCCGGATGAAACAATCACTAGTATGTATACTAGATCTACTCATATAATAAATTCTCTAAGTGCCTTAGGAAATACCTACACCACCTATGAAATGATTTGGAAAATACTAAGAGGCCTTCCCTCCATATAAGAACCAAAGGCCACTGCAATAACAGAAGGTAGGAACCTTAGGACTACCTCACTAGATGAACTTATAGGTTCACAACTCACTTATGAAATGACACTAAAAGAAAGAAACCCTGAACCTAAGCATAAGAAGTCCATTGCCTTAAAAGCAACTAGTGAAAGCTCAAGTGAAGATGAAAGTGAATCAAGTGATCTAGACCTAGATGAATTAGCATTCATCACTAAAAGACTTGGCAAGTTCTATAAGAGAAATAAAAAGTTCTCGAGAAAGTTTAATAAAAAGAAATTTGAAAAAGGGGAAACAAGTAGGAAAGAAAACAAAAGTAAAAATGACCCTTCTACATATTATCATTGCAAGAAACCAGGACACATCAAGTCGGAGTGCCCTTTACTCAAGAAGGATAAAAAGAAGAAGAAGGAAGCCATGAAAGCTGCAAGGGATGATTTAAGCTCAAGTGAAACGGAGAACGAGTTAAGCGGACAAGAGATAGCTAATATGTGCTTCATGGAAAATGATTAAGAGGTAAATTCTTACTACTCCTCATCAACGGAATCTAGTAACGAATCTTGTGATGAATCTTGCGATAGCATGCCCTCCTATAAAGAACTACAAATTGAGTTATTTTCCTAACATAAAAGGTTTATCAAAGTCTCCAAAAGAAACATAACCTAGAAAGAACAAAATGAAAAACTAATGAAACAACTTGAATTTTCTAAATCCATTGAAAAGGAGAAAAAATCTCATATTGAAAAGTTAGAAGAGAAAATAAAAGATATGACTCAAGAAATAGTCAAAATACAAGTAGATGATCAAAATAAGAAGGATTTAGAAATAACTGAACTCAAGAAGTCAATAGAAGATAAAGAGAGAATCATTTATAACTTTACCAAAGGTAAAGAAAATTTTGAAAAGATGATTGAACAACAAAGATTGCATGGAAATAGAAAAGGAATCAGATATAATGGAAAAAAAAAAAAAAGAAGTAAGAAGTTATTCATGGGATATTTTGTTAAAGAAGCAAATTACTAAGCTAGTACTTCCTCATCCAATATACATGAACATACTACTTGCTACATGTGCAAGAATAAAGGACATGTGATGTTAAACTGTCCACTCAAAAGGAAATATGTTAAAGTTCAAAATGAATGGAAAGTAAACAATGAAACTAGAAATAATTCAAAGAAAGTTAAAAAAAATTGGGTTCCAAAAACTAACACCATGAATCCTTCATTGTAGGTGTGCTTTAGGACAACACCATCAAGGGAAAAGTGCTACTTGGATAGCGGTTGTTCAAGACACATGACCGGAGATAGGACCAAGTTCACCACACTAAAACAAAAAGATGGGGGATATGTGACCTTCGGTGACAATGCCAAAGGTAAAATTGTTGGCAATGGTAAAATAGGTAAAGAACCCTCTTTTATAATTGATGATGTGTTGTGGGTAGATGGTTTAAAACATAATCTTTTGAGTATTAGTCAATTAAGTTACAAAGGTTTTTTTAATAAATTTTAAGAAAGACAAATGCATTATTCAAAATCCTAAGAATGATGAAACCTTATTCACAGCTCATAGGGTAAATAACGTATATTATATAAATCTTGATAACCTAGTTAATCAAAATGTGACATGTTTGGCTGCCATGAATGAAACTAGTTGGCTTTGGCGTAGGAAACTAGGACATGCAAGCATGGACCTATTATCTAAACTATCCAATAAAAATTTAGTAAAAGGATTACCAAATGCAAATTTTATAAAAGATAAGATTTGTGATGCATGCCAAAAAGGAAAACAAGTCAAGATAAGTTTCAAAAAGAAGAAGTACATATCAACTAGTAGACCCTTAAAACTCTTGCACCTAAACTTATTTAGTCTTACTAGAACACAAAGCTTAGGAGGCAAACAATATGCCTTTGTGATTGTAGATGATTATTTAAGATATACTTGGGTATTGTTCTTAGCAAATAAAGATAAAGATTGTAACATGTTAATAACTCTATGCAAGAAACTACAAAATGAAAAAAGCTATAACGTAACTAACTTTAGGAGTGATCAAGGTAGAGAGTTAAAAAACAAGGATGTTGATCAATTTTGTGATGATCATGGTATAAATCATAACTTCTCAGCACCTAGGACTCCACAAAAAAATGGAGTTGTTGAGAGGAAAAATAGAACTCTTCAAGAAATGGCAAGAACCACGTTAAATGAAAATAATTTACCTAAGTACTTTTGGGCTGAAGCTGTAAATACAGCTTGTAATGTTATTAATAGGGTGTTTATTAGATCAAGTCTAGATAAAACACCTTATGAACTATGGAAAGGTAGAAGACCCAACATAGCTTACTTCCATGTATTTGGATGTAAATTCTTTGTTCTCAATAATAAAGATGATTTAGGTAAATTTCATGCAAAATCAGATGAAGACATTTTCTTAGGATATTCTACAAATAGTAAAGCATATAGGGTTTATAATAAAAGAACACTTACTATTGTTGAATCCATGCATACAACTTTTGATGAATCAAATCACTTTGCAAAGGAAATTAAGAATGTTGAAAGAGAAGATATCTCAAAAAAAGAAGAAAATCTTGAAATGAAAGAGGAAAACAATGATGAAACTTCAAATGAAAACCCCATATAAAACCAAGAACTACTAAAAGAGTGGAAATATGTTAAAATTCATCCAAAATATCAAATTCTTGGAGAACCATCAAAAGGAGTAACCACTAGAGCATCATTGAAAAATACATGCAACCATTATGTATTTATATCTCAAGATGAACCCAAGAACATTGAAAAAGCCTTAAATGAAGATTCTTGGACTATGGCTAAGCAAGAAGAACAAAATCAGTTTGAAAGAAGTCAAGTATGACAACTTGTACCTAAACCCAAAGAACATTCAATCATAGGAACTAAATGGGTCTTTAGAAATAAGAAGGATGAAATGGGGTAGTTGTTAGAAACAAAGCTAGACTAGTAGCACAAGGTTATAATCAAGAAGACGGTATTGACTATGATGAAACCTTTGCCCCCGTAGCAAGAATGGAAGTAATAAGGATGCTACTAGCCTATGCAGCCCATAAGGATTTTAAACTATATCAAATGGATGTAAAAAGTGCATTCTTAAATGGATATATAAATGAAGAAGTTTATGTTAAACAACCTCCAGGTTTTGAAGACACTAAAAGTCCCAATCATGTATTCAAGTTAACAAAAGCTCTATATGGTTTGAAACAAGCTCCTAGAGCTTGGTATGAAAGACTAAGCAATTTTTTACTCAAAAATGATTTTTCAAGAGGAAAGGTAGATAGCACTCTATTCATGAAAACTAAAAATAAAAATATGCTAATAGTACAAATCTACATTGATGATATCATTTGGTGCAGCACATGAAGAATTATGTAAAGAATTTACTACATGCATGCAAAAAGAATTTGAAATGAGTATGATAGGAGAATTAAATTACTTCCTAGGGTTACAAATTAAACAAGCTAAGAATGGAACCTTCATAAATCAAACTAAATATAGTAAAGATATGTTGAAAAAGTTTGATATGGAAGAAAGAAAACCCATAGGAACCTCTATGGGCACCTCAACAAGCCTTGACAAAGATGAAAAAGGAAAACAAGTGGACACAAAACATTACCGAGGAATGATAGGAAGCTTATTATATCTGACAGCAAGTAGACTTGACGTCATGTTTAGTGTATGCATATGTGCTAGGTTTCAATCAGCACCTAAGGAATCACATCAAATAGCAGTTAAACGAATACTTAGGTACTTGCTAGGTACACTTGATCTAGGCTTGTGGTATCCAAAGGCAACTGATTTTGAAATGATAAGCTATTCAGATGCAGATTATGTTGGGTGTAAAATAGATAGAAAGAGCACTAGTGGGACTTGTCACTTTCTAGGACACTCACTAGTCTCTTGGTTTTCAAAGAAACAAAATTTCGTGGCATTATCCACAGCTGAAGCAGAATACATAGCATCTGGGAGTTGTTGTGCTCAAACATTATATATGAAACAACAATTAAGAGATTTCAAACTTCAATATCAAACAATTCCAATAAAGTGCGACAACACAGGTGCCATAAATATTTCAAAAAATCCGATATCTCACTCAAGAACAAAACATATTGACATAAGACATCTTTTCTTGAGAGATCATGTACAAAAAGAGGAAATAATTCTAGAATTCGTTAATACAAATGATTAATTAGTGGATATATTCACAAAACCACTCTCTGAGGATCGATTTATATTCATTAGACAAGAACTAGGAATGATGCATGTTCGAGAAGTTGTTTGAAGAAGGTTTTTTTTAGAAAAATCTGCTTGGTAGGCGACTACCACCTGAGTGTCAAGCACTGCCATGCTATTGACTTGGTTCCTTTTGAGTTGCCAAGCGCCTGCCTCTTCGTGGCAGGCGACTGCCTCGCAGTGGGTAAGGGTTTAAAACCCTATTCTGCCTCATTTTAACAACCCTTAGGCGCCTGCCACTTCTCCTCTCACTCTCAATCCTTTCATTCCTACTCTTGTTCAAGCTTATTTCTCCTCCAAATCCGTCTAAAATCAGAATCTAAACTCAAAACCTACATCATCATCACTAATTTCTAGGGTTTCTCGAATTCCAATCTCAAGCAAACATGCCACAAACAAAGATGGTTGCAAACAAGGGTGCTTCCTCCTCCTCACGCATTAACAACAATGAAATCAAGAAATGGTTAGTTACTCCTCAAGCCAAACATCTTTATCGAAATTAAATCACTTCATCGCAACCAATTCTAGGTAAAGTGATTGATGTTGAATTTTTCGATTCTGACTTTCCTAAAATTTTAGAGCTTTTCAAAGAAATTGGTTGGGAAAGATTTATCACCTATCAGGCCAAAGGGCATTATCCAAATCTGGTAAGGATTTTTTATGCGAACATGGAGAAACAAGAAGATGGGATAAAAACTAACCTCTTAGGGCAGAGTATTCACCTCACTCCCTTATCTTTAGGAAAATCCTTCATGTTAAACTGGGAGATTTTGAAGTTCAAATCATTGAAAAACAATGGATAATGGCACAAGGGTTTACCTTAGAGGCATTCTTACCTCTTGTGATGAATGATGAACCCACTTATTTTGGAAATCCACCTATCTATAAATGGTTTAACCTTCAAGCCATAATTTTGCATAAACTCATTACTTATAATATCCTACCTCGATTCGATTCACATGATTATGTTTTCTTTCTAGATTGTTTCATCATGTGGTGCTTTTTGAAAGGGCAAAAGTTGGATCTTGCTAGTCTTATTATCAAATGGATTAATATGAAAGTTGACGCACCTCGCATTATTCTACCATATGCTGGGATATTGAATATGGTGTTTGCCAATCATAACATTGTCACACCATCTTTTAACTTCATTCGAAAAACCCATTATGACATATTTTTTGGCATAATTCTTAAGTGAATGGGTTATAAGAAAACCACTCAAGGATGGTTTCACAAAGGTCGTTGACACCTCACACCTAAGCCTCCTCCTCAGCCTTCTATGCCAACTACTTCAGTTTAGCCAGACTCATATACTCCTTTCTAGTTTTTGCCATTTTACACTCACTATCTAAACTTTAGCAATAGGATGCAATCTGGTCTTGGTACACTTTTGGAGAAGGTTACCACTGTGGAAACTTACTGCTCCACCCTTGCTCAACATGTTGATAAAATTGAGAAGCATTTGGGCAGCTCTTCTAAAGGTACAACATCGATGGATATAAGCTCAGTTCCATCTAGTGACAATGAATTTGCTGAAAATTCTAAGGAACAAAAAGATGAAGATGATGGGAGTGCATCCAAGGATGATTCAAAATGACGTGCTTGATCCTTGTGGTGTTTTGATACTTTATCTTATGTATTAGTACTTAATATTTCTATGTATTTCACTAAAAAGCATTTTTTGTATCATATTCTGGATGACCTTAAGTGCTTTGTAGTTCAAACTTAAATATGATTTATGATTGATCACCCTCTTTCCCTTTTTGATTGATGTCCAAAGGGGGAGAGTGTTTGAGAGAGCAAAAAGAAAAATATGATTGACTACTTGATGCTTAATACTTGATGCATATGTTTGACTACCCGATGCTTGATACTTTATGCATATGTTTGACTACCTGATGCTTGATACTTTATGCATATGTTTGACTACCTAATGCTTGAGTACTTTATGCTTAAGAATGCTTGAGAAATTTACTTTATGCTTGAAAACTCTATGCTTACTAAATTTTTCATTCATCCTTATTAAAAGGGGGAGCTATGACTATTGTAAAAGGGGAGTACTTTAAGGAGTATTTTCTCATTTTTACTCTAGATTTGTCATCGTCAAAAATGGGAGATTGTTGGCCTAACAAAGCTTACAATTCTTATTTTAATGATAACAAATCAAGATAAGTTTGATATGACTTTCAAGTTGAATTGTTTTAGGAAGCAGGTAAAGCTCAAGTATTTCAAAGCCAAACTCAAGGGTTAATAAAGCTCATGATGGACATATTTTATAAAAGCTTGAAGAATGAAAGTTGATTGAAAGCTCAAAGATGATATATGATCAAGGAAAGATTTCAAAGCAAGGATTTACATGAAGTTCAAAAGTTTAGAGTTTTAATGATGTCTCTATGTAAGTACTTCATGTAAGCCTCAATATAAATTGAATTGAAGCTCTTACAAATAAAAAGAAACTAAGAAACAAATTTTTGAAAGACCTTAAAATATGTTTTCTAAATCAAAATGATAAAGTTTTCAAGTAAGGAAAGAAGTTTTCAAAGTGAAAAACAATTTTCTGAGAGCCAGGCGACTACTAATACGGCCAGTAGACTGTCAAATTAAAAGAATTAAAAACTGGGAGGCAGTAGGGTCCTAGGCGACTGCCTGAGACCTCTCAGGCGCTTGGGTGGTCAAGTCAGGCTCCTGCCTATGCCTTGGCAGGCGATTGCCAGCCTTCTGTGTGTTAATTTTTGACTATGGCAGGCGACTGCCACTCGAACAAGATTTAAAAAAAAAAAAACTCAATGGGAAAAAAAAAATTTTAAATGGTTTTCTAGGGCTCTACTCTTTTTAGAAACTTGATGTTTACTCCAAGCAAACTTGGGGGGCAAGGAATTATCTTTTAAACATTTATAAATAGCCTCAACTATAATGATTTTAAACACCAAGAAATTTTCTAGCAATCAAGAACTCTCAAAGCTCTAAATCTCTCTTGTGCTCATCTTGCTTTCACTACTGAATTGCTCTTGATCCTAACTCCAAATTTGAGTCTTCAAAGTTTGAATCTTTCAATACACAGAAGATAATTTTGGTGATCTAAATTCAATTGAGCTTCAATCTCTTTATATTAAATTACATTGAAGTATATCTGTGTTGAATATTGTACTAACCAGCTTTATTTTGAGAGTGTCTCTTGTACACAAATTTCTCTCTACTTGTTTCTTGTTTCTAGATGATTCAAGGTTGTTGGATTGTTGTGCGAAGCAAGGGAATATAGTTTGGAGAGGCGGGCTCTAGCCTAATCAAAGGAGCATTGTAAACGGTGTTGTTTCTCTTGGCAAGGGAACTGACTTAGTGAATCCTTTGGTGGTTTGCCAAAGGCGAGGATGTAGGCTGTGTATAAGTCGAACCTCGTAAAACTTTGTGTTCCTCTCTCTCTTCCCTGCTCTTTATTTTTCAGCATACTTTACAACTTGTGTGGATGCTTTAAAATTTCTAAATTCTAAGTGTTTGAGTTTTAAATAGACTGGAAGATAATTTGTTTTGGTTTGATTAGCATTGATTGCGGAAACTAAAAGGGAATACGTTGGTTGATCATACTAAACCTATTAAATTGAACGTTTATTTAAAAATCGAACCTTGGAAAGAAGTGTGATTGTGAATTTCAACATAGAGCTTACACAAATCCAACAAGCATTGCATATTACTACAGGGCTATTATCACAAAAATTAAGTGCTTGGTTATTTTGTCTTGATTGTAGTTGATTAGGATTGATTATTTTACAAGTACTTTGTGATTGTGTTTGGGTTGTGTTTATTGTTGTAATACAAAAGTTTTAAAAAGAACATAATTTTTTTTAACCCAATTCACCCCCTCTTTTGGGAACAATATCCTATTTACCGTACCCCTTACTGATACCCATATTATTCTGGGTGAGTATAAGTTTATTAGACTCAAAAGACACTTTCATTTCCTTAAAAGATATATAACACAAGATTCACTCTAATATTGAAAGCATAGAGCACATCAAATAGGGAAAGGATTTTTCTAGATTTAAGCATGAGAAGAAATTTCCCTTATTTGATACAAAAATGGGCCTTGAATTGCTTATGTGCACTGATTTTTATCCTTCCCTAAGCAAAGTGTAGCAGGTGAAGGAACTTTTTTATTACTACATATGTGCTTGGTAGCACCATAGTATACCATCTAGTCCTTTCTATTTGCAGCCATGTTCACTTGAGAAACAAAAATAACAATACCATCTGCTTCAACTAGATCTACACTTGATTTGGCAAGGTTGTCGTTCCTTTTTCTATGTCTACATTCGGAAGGAAAGTGTTATTGTTTCCCACATACAAAACAATTTCATTTCTTCAAGAAGGTCGAGCTGTTTGTTTTGGGCCTATAGTTTGGTCTCTCAAACTTGTTATTATGTTAAAATTTTCTATTATATGATTTGTGCTTTGTCTTAATCATATTTCCCTAGATGACATCTCCTTAGCCTTGTAACCTTAATTGACATCTTATTCTTATCTTCTATAATAATGTGCACAGTAACATCATTTAATGACACATGCTTCCTTTTGGGTTTTAGTTGTTGTTTATAATTATTCTAAGACTTTGGTAAATTCTCTATCAGACATACAATCACACAAGCATTGGGGAGAGTGATTTGCTTATTTTTTAGATTCTCCAACAATTGATGATACTCACAAATCTGGGACTGCAGATCCTTATCATTAGTCGTCTAAAATTGTAATAAATTTACTATTTCAAACTTATGTGTCTTAGCATCTGCAATTTTAATTTTTTTTATTCATAGAATCCAAATACCACATACTTGTTTATGTAGACATTACACATCAAATGAATCATTAGATAGTGTATTAAGTATCATGTGTTTGCATATTTTATTGACATGCTCCTAGATTTTCAGTTTTTCTTCAAAATACCTAACCCCTTTATAGGTTTGGGATGTGTTAAGGAAAAATAGATTCCTAATAGGTCTAAAATTAAATAAACCCTTTCTTACCATCATTTAAAGTGTGTACCATTGAATGTCTTAATTATGGAAGTGTTAGGAAAACTCTTGGCAGTGAACAGTACAACATTCATGATAATAAGAAATTTCTACCCTAAGATTGTCATAAAATATTAAACTGATTACACGATGCAGGAAAAATTTAGAGAAAACTTATCAAGTAAGGCGTGTGTAGCACTACCCTTAAGGTAGATTTCGTCCCTTTGGTACCATGTGCAAAAGGCCCATTGGTGTCCACCACCTAGATACAAAACCCCTTATGATTTATTTGCACTTGCAAATTAGAATACAAGAACAACTGCGACTTAGTAGCCCAGACAAATACAGAAACACAATGAAATGGGAACAATAAAACTACAATTGCAGGAATAATATGCTAAACTAAAATTAATATAATCAATTTTTGCAATCAGATGTATTACACAACAATCAGAATTATCATAACATTATGATCATGGTTTACAAAATGCAATGATATAATACTTTAATCGAATCAAACAATCGATCAAAACAATATGGAGTAATTTATTGTTGGGGATGTGGCTCATATTCAGATGGGATCACATGCATTGGAGAAAGCTAAGTGCGAGGGATCAAGAGACAGAAGCAAGATGCAGCCATGGAGGGCAAATCGTTGACGGTTTGGGGCCTAACCATCAACGGTTTTAGGCAATAGCTACAAAGTGTTTTTCTTCTACTCCAAACTGTTGATGGTTTTCATCAACGCAAATCACGTAAATTCAAATTGGGGACTTGTAGATTGGGCTTATCAGAGGGAGTTCCATCAGGGATTGCTACATAAGTGTTTTAGATCTATTATAGGTATTTTGTACGCATTAGATTGTTATATACACATCATTATGTATCCCTATTGTAAGGTGCGACATTGATCATAGTGAAAACCCAAGTGTAACTCCCGCGGACGTAGGCAATTACCGAACCAAGTAAATCTTGTGCATTCTATTTGTGTTTTGATTCTTATTATTATTATTTTCTTGCTTCTTAAGTATATTTCATCATCGAAAGATTGCATTGGTGGTTGTTGATTCATTCATGTGTGATTGTGTGCTTCCATTGCACTTATCTGGTGAACGAACATCCATAAGTGGTATTAGAGCTTTTGTTTACAACAATTGGTACATGAATCAGATGCTTGTTCCTTGTTTTGTGGGAATCAAATCAACAAGTGGTATCAGAGCTATTGATTCAACAATGGCTGAGGTCTCTTCGATCAAGTTCGATATGAACAAGTTCGACAAATCTGGTAATTTTAGGCTTTGACAACGAAGGGTGAAAGACCTACTAGAGCAGCAAAGGATGGTGAAAGCTTTGTACGGAAAGAAATTGGATGACATGAACGATGCAAGTTGGAAGGATCTTGAAGCAAAGACGGTTTCCATGATCAGGTTATGTCTGGACAATGAAGTGTTGTATCACGTCATGGATGAGGACTCGCCGGTGGCATTTTGGCTGAAATTGGAGCACCGATACATGTCCAAGTTTATTACGAACAAGATGTATCTTAAGCAAAAGCTTAATTAGCTTAATATGGCGGAGGGTTCGGACTTGACTCAGCACATCAACACATTGAATCAGATAATTAGTGATCTGGGGCAAGTTGATGTGAGTTTGAGGAGGAGGACAAAACGTTGGTATTGTTGAATTCCCTACCTACGTACGAGAATATGGTTACGATGCTAACTATGGGGAAATAAACCCTAGAGTTGGAGAACATCATGAGTGCATTGTTGGGGTTCCATTAAAGGAAGAAGTCCAGCAATGAGGGTTCACATGGTGAAGGGCTCATAGCGAATGGTAATCAAGTTCGTGGGAGAGGCAAATTCAAGAGTGGACCGAGTGGTAATCAAACTCAGTCTAGGAGGAAGAAGTAGGTTTGCTATTTTAAGTGTGGGAAACTAAGGCACATAAAATCGGAATGTTCAGAGTGGGAGAAGAGAAAGGCAAAAGCTAAAGGGGGTTTATCAAAATCTGTGAATGTAGTTGAAGAAGGGGACTCGGGGAGCAGTGATTATAAGATGCTTACTGTTTCATTAGGTTCAGAATACCTCACGAGTTCTTGGATCCTAGGCACAGGATGTTCTTTTCACATGACGCCCAACAAAGCTTGATTCACCACTTCCAGATTGGTGAGTCTTGGTTCCCATTTGATGAGAAACAATGCGGTTTTCAAAGTTATCAGAATGGGAGATATCAGGATCAAGATGTATGATGGTGTCGAAAGTACGTTGTGTGGGGTAAGGCATGTACCCTATCTATGAAAGAACGTGATATCATTGGGTGCTTTGGATCGTAACGTGTATAGTTACAAGTCCAAAGACGGGATGATGATGGTGAGTGATGGCGTATTGATGGTGATGAAGGGATAAAGGATAGCAAGGAACCTATATACGTAGTACGGTAATATAGTTGTAGGTGGAGCAGCAGTTGAGAGTTATGAGTCAGGAAATACCATTTTATGTAATGTAACCACACACAAAATGGTGGGTATTCTTAACTACATTGTTATGGATGTTTGGGAACCAGTGAGGGCAACATCACGGGTTGGACATGGATATTTCGTGAGGTTATCACGAAAGGTTTGGGGGTATCTCATATGACACGAATTTGAGATGTTTGCCAGGTGTAACTTGTGGCTGAGGTGGAGTACCAGACTGGGAGAGACTTCCTCAGGTCAGATATTGTTGCTGAGTACGCTGGTATTCAAGGATTTTTGTGAGCAGCGCATGGTGTATGCAGACTTGTAAGGGACTTCTTGGTGAAGTCAGTGAATATAACATGTTTCTTGGTTAATCAATCGCCAAGGGAATCACTAGATGGGAGAGTTGTAGGAGATACTTAAATTGGTTTTGCGGTAGACTTTAGAGGTCCAACTATGCACGTTTCTAGTGAGGTGGGATCTAGGTTTGGTGTGATGTCTAGACTGTGCATCTTTCTGGTATATAAGAAAGATGGGTTCAAGCTGGGTAATCAAATGGAAAACAGGGTGGTGATTGGAGGAGACATGACTTTATGTGTTAAAGTCATTGGAAAGCATACTTAGGTACATGAAGAGAAATGGGTACTAGAAAGCTGCAGTAGCAGCAATAAGTGTGATGACCCAAAAATATATATATATGATTAAAGTACAATAATAATAAAATAATAAAAATAGTCATTAAGTTAATATCAATACAGAAGTGTTTTTCTGTAGGATCCTTGATTCCATGTTTGATGCCTAAGAAAGACCTTGTCTTAGCGAGTGCTCAGAGACCATTGCGGCTCAGTCGCTCCCTGGAGGTCGGCCTGGTCAAAATGGAATTTCATAGGATAAACAGGATAGATACTGTTTGTATACATAAATAAGTATATATACATAAAATAGTGTTTTGACAGACATAATTTGTAGAAATACATAATAAGATGATAATAATATAGGTATCATATGTGGGGCCCACAAGACTATGTGGGGTCCACATGAGTCCCGGAGCCACAAGACACTGTTTATATACGTAATTGAGTACATAAAACAATGTTTTAACTGATATAATTTGAAGAAATATATGATAAAATAATAATAATATAGGTATCCTATGCGGGGCCCACAAGACTGTGTGGGGCCCACATGAGTCCCGAAACCGTATGAAAGTTTTCACAAGTCTCAAAACTATGCAGGATGCATAAAATCGTATAAGAGTTATTGGAATTACGTACGATCCATTTGGGTCTCGAAATTGTGTGGGGCCCACAAGACTACATGGGGCCCACAAGACCATGTGGGGCCCACATGAGTTTTTAAAATTTAAA